>NC_058412.1:76027413-76075333 GCF_002201575.2 Neomonachus schauinslandi | reverse complement strand
GGGGGGGGGGGGGGGGGGGGGGGGGGGGGGGGGCAGTGGGCGTTGCGGCCAAGAAACGAAGCAGAATTTCGGGCCAAAAGATAGACCCACTCTGGTCCGCCCCGAAAAGGAGCCTCGGTTTCCCCGGCACCCCTCCCTCGGATACTCGCCCCGAGGTGGTTTGCCCGCGTTGGTTCCAGTAATTGCAGCGTGGGGAGCTCCTCAGCCCCATTCCCGAGCCCAGCCGCCCAGCCCGTGGTTGGCCTTGGGGGACATTTCGGAAAGACCGGGTGAGTCCGATTCCCCCCGCCAAGGCAATGCCCGGAGTCCCTCCCCCGCCCCACCTCCCGGCGCTGTGGCGCAGACCGCGACTCAGAGGCACGGGGCGGCAGGGCGCGGGGAGGGGCGGGGGTCCGAGGCTGCCGGCGGCGAGCTGGGGGGCCGGCGGGTCGCGGCGGGTCGCAGCCCCCTCCTGGGCCGGCCTTCGCGTCCCGCCCCCGGCCTCCGCTCGACCCCCCCCCCGGCCTGACGTCAGGGGGGAGGGGGCGGAGAGCGGCGGCAGCGCTGGAGAAAGAGCCGGCACCCGGCGCGGTGGCGCGGTGGCGCGGGGAGCCCGAGCCCAGGGGCGCCGAGCCGAGCCGGGACCGAGGGCGGTGGCAGAGGGGACAGCGAAGGAGGGCGGGCGGGCGCGCGCAGGCCGTCGGCGGCGCGCGGGTAGGGGCGGACCGTGATCCGAGCCGAACGCGAGGGCGGCGCCCAGGGATTCAAGCCGCGAAGAAGAGGTGAGTGAGGCCAGGGTTGCGCGGGGCGGGAGCACCAGGGCTCCGGGGCCGCCGCTTTGTCCCCCGACCCGGGCAGGGGCCGCCGCACGCTCGAGGGACAGGGTCTGGGGGTGCAGGGAGGGCTAGCGGCGGGGACAGCAGTTCGTCCGAGATCCTTCCTGCGCCCCCCGCGGGCTGCCTGGCGGGGGCTCCTGAGCCGGGCAAGCAGTGCCCGCAGCCATAGCGTCCGGAGGCGCGGACTGGTCTGGAAGAGCGGGGCCGAGGGGAGTGGGGGGTCCCCCGTGCTGTCGGGTCGGCGGCCAGGATCCTTTCCAGGCCCCCGAACTGCCCCCGGCTCCCCCACCCCCGACGGAAAGTTTGGGGCGGGCTTGGACTGAGGCCGATGTTGTGGGATCGGATTTCCCTGCCGCGGGCCCCCGCCCGCCCGCTCCGCCGGGGAGGCGGGTTGTCCTGGAAAGCCAGGCTCCCGACCCGAGCCTGGCCGCGCAGTCCCTGGCGGGAGCGCCCGCCCTGCAGCCGCGGAAGCGCCGTTCGCGCCCCGCCGCTCGCGGTGGGCGAGGGTGGGGGGCGCACCTCCTGGGCCCCGCGCTCCTCCAGCCCCCACCCCTCCGGCTGCCCCTGCTTCCCCGCCCTGGGAGGAGCTGGGGGTGGGGGCATCGCCGTGCTGGCCGATTCTCGGAGCGCGCCGCGGGGTCCGGCCGGGGTCTAGGGTAAGGGGCAGAGGGAGGGCTGGGGGTGTGTTGTGGGGGAGGGAGGGGTGAACGTATCCCCAGCGCCCCCCCCGCCCTTCCAGTGCTGGGGTATTGGGCCGACAGGGGGCGTCCGCCGGCCGGGCTCGCCACGCTCCCAGCGCCGCCGCTTTGTTTGCATTCAAATCCCGGGAGCTGGGGGGAGGGGAGAATTGGGGGGGTGACCAAGGACGGTCTTGGCGGGGACCCTTTGTTTTGGGGTGAGCAGGTCCCCAGCTTCTGTGTCTCCGTACCCGGCACTGGAGTTCTGGGGCAGTGCAATTAATCCAGATGGCTTGCCCAGGCCGGGGTCCCGGGGCGCAATGCCTGAGTTGGGAAGATTCGTCAGACCCGGGGGGAGCGCAGCAGGCGCCGGCCCTGCACAGGGCGTCCCCCGCGGTCCGAGAGGAATCCCTCTCGCGCTCCCCACCCGCCCTTCAGCTCCCCCCCGCCCCCGCCTGAGAGCTGCTCGCCGGGAGATCCCTGATTAGACCGGAGCCAGCTCTGTTGTCCCGCCGCCCCAAAGCCCGAAAGCTAGTGTCTCCTAGGAGGCTGTGCGAGGAACAGGATGAGGCCCTGGTCATTTCCACGCCCATCCCACCCACTTCCTGCCTCCCGTCTTGGGCAACAAAGGGGCCTCGGGAAGCTGGGCCCCTTCGGCTCCCGGCCCCACTTAAGCCCTGCTGATGTGGAACCGGGGTTTGGGGCTTTGCCTGGCTATTGTCTGCGCTGGGGGAGGGGAGAGGCTGGGGCCAGGACCCCCGCACGGCTGGCTCCATCAAGTCCCCTCCCGGGGGGGGGGTGGAGGGGCTTCTGGAACCGCCCACCCACCGTATGCCCCTTCACCCTGCCAAGGGGTTTGCGTGCCAGAAGTATATCTTGGGGCTGGCTGGAGCCTCAGTGGGGGCAGGTCCTGCTTCCAGAGGTTATTTTAAGAAATCCTCAAATCTGTCAGGCTTGAGTGTGGGGGGAAGGGGTCCCCTTTTAATTTCTTAAACAACTTCCTGTTGAGAGGGAGTGGGTGAGGGCCTGGAGGCCAGAGAAGGTTTCTTGGAGTGTCCACCCCTCCAGCTGACTCAGCTCCTCCCCTCTCCTCTGGGGTCCCCACCTCCTTTGGAATCTGTGGGGGCCCAAGGCCAGGTGTGTGTGTGTGGGGGGGGGACACCTGGTTCTGCTCCAAGGACTGGGTAAGTGGGGGGGAATCCAGGAGGCTCCTGGGGAGGCTGATCAGGTCATATGTTCTGTCAGTGCCTCTCGGCATGGGCTTGTGTGGGCCCCCTTCCGGTCTGTTTTCTCTGGCTGTGATTCTGACCCTTTCTTTTCCCCCAGCAGGGCAGCTGGCCTGGAGCTTCGAGCCGGGGCATTTGCCATGGCCCCACACTGGGCTGTCTGGCTGCTGGTAGTGGGGCTGTGGGGCCTGGGCATTGGGGCTGAGATGTGGTGGAACCTGGTGCCCCGGAAGACCGTATCTTCTGGGGGTGAGTGCCTGAAGTCCCAAGGGGGGAGACCAGGAGGGACTATGGGGAGGTGGGGGGAGAGGAGCGATTGCCCCTAGATCGTGCCAGCTTTATCCTGCTCTCGGGCTCAAAGCCCACCGATGTATAATGACAGCTTTCTAAGAAATGAGAATGAGTGGCCCCAGAGTGGCCCCAGGGACCCAGAGCTCATAGTCTTGGGATAGCCCTTCTTTAGATGGTTAGGACCTGTCTGCCACTGTAATGTAAGGAAGAAAGACCGTTCTGTATCATTCTCCCCATGCCTTACTTCTGGAACTAGCACTTGCACTGAGAGCCCACAGAGAGAAAATGGAGCCCGGGTAGGCATAAGGCAGAATGTTATCACCCCCCTCCCCAAAGTCTTTCTAGCTCTTTGCCCCCAGGAGCCCCTTTATCAACCGTAATAGGCCCCCTCTGCTACCCTTGTGCCCTCTGTTGGCCCTGGATGTGTTTATACACGTGCTCCTGTCGGGGGACAGCAGACCCGACAGCCCTCTGTGCGCGCACACCTGTATTAAGAGGTGATGTCAGGTGTTTGTCTCATCAGTGCACCCTGGGGACCTAGGATGAGCTCACCTCCCACAGATTCCACTCGGGTGCTGATGAAGCCCTCCCTTGCCCGCCTGTGTGTGGCTCCAAAGACTAAGGCTGGTTTAGGGGGACCCTGAGGATAGGTCAGCAGCTATTTTGGGGGCTGACTTAGGAATTCTGTGACTACATCACTGTCATAGTACCTTGCATAGTGAACAGCAACAAGGCTTCCCAGCTCCGAGGCTTCAGTGCCTTCTCTGGTCCCTAGCCTCTGGTTCCCCTTGACCATGCTGGCCTGGCCTCCCAGCCCCACCTCAGTCTCCCATGTCCCCGACTGTCCCAGTGGCCGGCCGTGCTTGGATCTCTGGCCACCTGGATTTGGGTCCCGCTGGAGTGAAGAGTTTCCTCAGGCAAGCAGAGCTTACAACTTCAGTACTTAACTGCTTTGCCGGATCACGGGCTGGGGCCTGGCCAGAGCCTGGTGGGTAGCAGGCAGCAAAGAAGGAAGCAGCGGAGGAAGCTGGGAGAGGGAAGAGCCCAGCTCTGCAGCCAGAGGCGCTGTTGACCCTGAGAGTGAGGGCCATCAGTCTGATGGCTTCCTCTGGCCGGAAGCTGTGGCTGAGATATCCTTCCTTCCTCCTCACCAGCCCAGATTCGCCGCCTCCCAGGCTGGGAAAGGCCAGGGAGGCTTGGGGGGAGCTGTCAGAGCCAAAAGGCTATTAGAGAAGGCCCTTTATTGCCAGTCAGGGTGCTTAGCTGGCATCTGCTTGTGGAGTGCTGGCCGGCAGCAGGGGTGATTAGGCCCCGAAGACCACTGTATAGAGGAAGGCTGATTCTGGGGGGAGGAGGATGCCTGGAGCCCCAGGAAGCCCTCTGCCCATTCACCACCCTGCTCACTCCCACCTTGTCCCTGCAGAGTTGGCCACAGTGGTGCGGCGGTTCTCCCAAACGGGCATCCAGGACTTCCTGACGTTGACCCTGACTGAACAGACAGGGCTTCTATACGTGGGGGCCCGGGAGGCCCTGTTTGCCTTCAGCGTGGAGGCTCTGGAGCTGCAAGGAGCGGTGAGAGGTGGGGGAGTGGGAGGCACACAGGTGAGGGGAGAGTGGCAGGACTCAGAGGGGCTTAGCTTGACCAAACTGTCCCCTCAGCCCTGCCGCCCCCACCCTGTTCTTCCCTGTGGAAATCTTGCGCAGTCTCCAGGCCCATCCTCCTAGCAGAGTGGGCACGCTGCTTTCCCTCATCTGCAGCTTGGGGGCAGTTTGGGGCTTCCGTCCTCTGTTAAACTCCCAGAGAATGGGGACTATGTGTGCTCACTTGTGGTGTCCCCACGTGGCTGCCACAGGCCATGCATGTGGCAGATACTCCGGGCACATGCTCAGTGTGTACTTGTGATTGACGTGCGCCCCTCCCCCCAGATCGCATGGGAGGCACCAGCTGAGAAGAAAGCCGAGTGTATCCAGAAAGGGAAGAGCAACCAGGTGGGTGCTCAGGATACGGCCAGGAGAGCCAGAGCCCCCCCCCCCTCCACCCTGTACTTCCGCTGGCCAGGCCTCATGGTGCCTGCTGTCTCCCCCCACCCCCACCCTCTCTCTTTGTCCCAGACCCGTTCTTGGTCCTTGTGTCCCATGTCCCCGTACTCTTAAGTGAATGCCTTTCTCTCCCCAGACGGAGTGTTTCAACTTCATCCGCTTCCTGCAGCCCTACAACACATCCCACCTGTACGTCTGTGGTACCTACGCCTTCCAGCCCAAGTGCACCTACATCGTGAGTGCTGGTTTCCCCACTCAGTCCCCTCCTCGCCCTTCTCTGGACTCCCGGGCCTTTCTGCATCTCCTCCTCATTGTCTCTTCCCTGCCCCAGGACATGCTCACCTTCACTTTGGAGCGTGGAGAATTTGAGGATGGGAAGGGGAAATGTCCCTATGACCCGGCCAAGGGCCACACTGGCCTCCTTGTGGGTGAGTGGCTGTCCCCGTGGCAGGCTGGGGGAGTCCGCCCCCAGAACTTGTTCTCACTGTGGGTCTGCGTGGCCTGAATGTGTCTTCATGTCACTTCTGGCCTGCCTGATCCTCTGTCTCCCATAGACGGCGAGCTGTACTCGGCCACGCTCAACAACTTCCTAGGAACAGAGCCTGTAATCCTGCGTAACATGGGGCCTCACCACTCCATGAAGACAGAGTACCTGGCCTTCTGGCTCAACGGTGAGCCCCGAGGAGCTGCTGTGGAGCCCGGGGGGAGCCATGGGTGAGGGGCCCTGCAGCACCCCCCGCCGCTAACCCTCCTCCCCTTCCTGTAGAACCTCATTTTGTAGGCTCTGCCTACATCCCAGAGAGCGTGGGCAGCTTCACAGGGGACGATGACAAGGTCTACTTCTTCTTCAGCGAGCGGGCAGTGGAGTATGACTGCTACGCGGAACAGGTGGTGGCCCGTGTAGCCCGTGTCTGCAAGGTATGGAGTCCTGCAGTGAGTGGGGAGCCCTGGGAGCCCTGGTGGCTCAGCAGGCCTGACCGGCAGTGTCCCCTTGCCATCCGCCAGGGGGACATGGGGGGTGCGCGGACCCTGCAGAGGAAGTGGACCACATTCCTGAAGGCGAGGCTGGTGTGCTCAGCCCCCGACCGGCAGCTCTACTTCAACCAGCTGCAGGCCCTGCACACCCTGCGCGACGCCTCTTGGCACAACACCACCTTCTTCGGGGTTTTCCGGGCGCGGTGGTGAGTTGGCCAGGAATACTTGGGGGTAGGGAGGAGGTTTGCGGGGTAGGGATGGTTGGTGGGTGCAGGCGTCTGAGTAAAGTCTTAAGCGGTCGGTAGACCAGAAGGCAAGGAGGATGTTGGGCATCTGCCCCTTTTCAAAGCCCCCCCCAGGGGAGGTGTGCAGGGCCCTTCCCCCAGTGGTACTTCAGAGCCAACGTGACCGCACACGCCCAGGACTGCTTTGTGGGGGGCCCTGCCTTCCCGGTCCATGCCGCGAGCTGGGGTAAAGTGGGCACGTGCCTCACCCTTGGGGTCCCTCCTTTGCTGTGACAGGGGCGATGTGGACTTGTCAGCGGTCTGCGAGTACCAGCTGGAAGAGATCCAGAGGGTATTCGAGGGGCCCTACAAGGAGTACCGTGAGCAAGCCCAGAAGTGGGGCCGCTATACCGACCCCGTACCCAGCCCACGGCCCGGCTCAGTGAGTCCTCCGGGGCGGGGATGGGCTCCTGCCCGCCGCCGCAGTAGCTCTCCCACGTGCTGACAGCTCTCCCGTCTTCCCCCCCCCCCCCCGCCCCCAGTGCATCAACAACTGGCACCGACGCCATGGCTACACCAGTTCTCTGGAGCTGCCTGATAACACCCTCAACTTCATCAAGAAGCACCCACTGATGGAGGAGCAGGTAGGGCCCCGGTGGGGCCGGCCCCTGCTTGTGAAGAAGGACACCAACTTCACCCACCTGGTGGCTGACCGGGTCACAGGCCTTGACGGAGCCACCTATACAGTGCTGTTCATTGGTACAGGTAGGCACCTGGGGAGGTGGTTGTGGCTGCCGGAAGCTGGGTAAAGGCCTGTGTGTCCAGGGCAGCGAGATCTAGAGATGCCCCAGGGGCCCCCGTGCCCTCTCGTTTATGCCTGTCCTCCTGCAACCCCCACAGGAGACGGCTGGCTGCTCAAGGCCGTGAGCCTGGGCCCCTGGGTCCACCTGATCGAGGAGCTGCAGGTGTTTGACCAGGAGCCTGTGGAAAGCTTGGTCCTATCCCGGAGCAAGGTAGTAAGTCAGGCCCCACCCACCGCTGTCCCTACACCTTCCCCAGTCTTTTGCTTGGCCAGGACAGGGGTGGGGAGGCACTCGAACACACCACACTTAGCTTGGGGAGCGTTCCAGGAAACACGCGTGCTGACGGACTCTGCGCTCGGCAGGCGATATATATAGCCAGGTCCCCACGGGGCTGTGTTCCCAGAATTGGGCCTTGGCAGCCGCTCTCCACGCTTCCTTCAGACCCCTCGAGGTTGTGCTGTTCCTCTGTGACGTACAGCCCCTCTGGTGGTGCCACGGTGGACCGGGCCTCTCGGGCTACGTTTGCTCAGCTGCCCTCCTGATGCCGGCTTTCCCACCGGCCCCCTAGTCCGGCCCAGTGCAGTCCAGTCCCGGCCTGCACTCCCTTCTGTTTGCCTGAGGTGCCGCTTGCATCCTACCCTTCTTCTGGCCTGTCTGTGACTCCCCTGAACTTTTATGTGCTGGCCCTTGACCAACTATGGTGGCTCAGATTGTTGCCCAGAACATGGAATAATGGCAGAAAGAAAGTCCGTGGTTGAAGAAACACAGATTGGCAGTCACCATTCAAACAGAGGAAAACACCTTATGCTCTGCTCGTGCTATTGTGAGGGCTGACGGGCCTAGCGGAAAACACATTTCCTGCACTATTTACAGGAGTGTGTGTGTGTGTGTGTGTGTGTGTGTGTGTGTGATTATACTTCTCAGCCTCGTAGTTGCACTGTTCTCTGTCTGAGAAGGTCACATCTATAAGGTGCTTAGGATTGCGTCTGGCTTGTAGTAAGCCCTCTGTGCGTTCTTCGGTCCTTCGATTTCCCTCCTCGGAGTTGAGCACTGCCCTCTTCCTCCTCTGGCACCCTTGCCCTCATGCGCCCATGCCGCAGTCTGTGTCCCAGTCTGGCTGAGCCTCCTGTGCCCCGCTTCTCTTGCAGAAGCTGCTCTTTGCAGGCTCCCGCTCTCAGCTGGTTCAGCTGCCCCTGGCCGACTGCGCGAAGTACTGCTCCTGTGCAGACTGCGTCCTTGCTCGGGACCCCTACTGTGCCTGGAGCGTCAACACCAGCCGCTGTGTGGCCGTGGATGGCCCCTCGGGGTGAGTGGGGCTCAGCACAAGGGTGAGGGCAGGGTGTTTGGAGCCCCAGTGCCCATGGACCCCGCTTCCCCAACCAGGTCCTCGCTGATCCAGCACGTGACGGTCTCAGACACCTCAGGCATTTGTAACCTCCGTGGCAATAAAAAAGGTGAGCTGTCTTTTCTCTCTCTCTTCCCCGGTAGGATGGGCCCTGGGCCAGAGCTGGACTAGCTGCATCTCCGCGGGGCCCTGGGTTTCCCATGCTAACTCGGCTCTCCTGTTTTTCTACTGCTGCAGTCAGGCTCACACCCAAAAACATCACCGTGGTGGCGGGCACGGACCTGGTGCTGCCCTGCCGCCTCTCTTCCAACTTGGCCCACGCCCGCTGGACCTTCGGGGGCCGGGACCTGCCCGCGGAACAGCCCGGCTCCTTCCTCTATGACGCCCGCCTGCAGGCCCTGGTCGTGATGGCTGCCCAGCCCCGCCACGCCGGGGCCTACCACTGCTTTTCGGAGGAGCAGGGGGCGCGGCTAGCTGCCGAAGGCTACCTGGTGGCCGTGGTGGCGGGCCCGTCGGTGACCCTGGAGGCTCGGGCGCCCTTGGAAAATCTGGGGCTGGTGTGGCTGGCTGTGGTGGCCCTGGGGGCCGTGTGCCTGGTCCTGCTGCTGCTGGTTCTGTCACTGCGCCGGCGGCTGCGGGAGGAGCTGGAGAAAGGTGCCAAGGCGGCGGAGAGGACCTTGGTGTACCCCCTGGAGCTGCCCAAGGAGCCCACCAGTCCCCCCTTCAGGCCCGGCCCGGAGACTGATGAGAAACTCTGGGACCCCGTCGGCTACTACTACTCGGATGGCTCCCTCAAGATCGTGCCTGGACACGCGCGGTGCCAGCCCGGGGGCGGGCCACCTTCCCCAGCTCCTGGCATCCCCGGCCAGCCCCTGCCTTCTCCGACCCGGCTTCACCTGGGGGGTGGGCGGAACTCTAACGCCAACGGCTACGTGCGCTTACAGCTGGGAGCGGAGGACCGCGGCGGGCTCGGGCACCCCCTGCCCGAGCTGGCCGACGAACTGAGGCGCAAGCTGCAGCAGCGCCAGCCGCTGCCGGACTCCAATCCCGAGGAGTCCTCCGTATGAGGGGACCCCCACCCCGCCCCCCCGCCTCGCAGGGGCAGGGTGCGAGGCGCCGCTCCTCCTTTTGCACACGCACCAGCTACCTCAGGGACATGGCGCGGGCACCGGCTCGGCCTGGGACGGAGCCTGGCCGCCACCCGCCCGGCCATGAGGACCTGCTCTGCTCAGCACGGGCACTGCTCCCCAGGACACCAGCCTCCCGGAAGGCCTCTTCCTCCTCTCTGTGAGGGGCTGTGAATCACGGACACGTGGGACCCCAGTAGCCAAAACTTTCCAAGGCAGAAGTTGGAGATGTGGGTGTGTTTGTATCTATATGTCTGTGTGTGCATGTGTGTGACCTAGTCATGTGTGTGAGTGTGTGAATGTGAGAGAGAGAGAGGTCTGTCTTTTTCTGTCGAGTCTTCCCTTGGCCTGGGGTCCTCCTGGTGAGTCATTGGAGCTATGAAGGGGAAGGGGGTCGTATCACTTGGCCTCTCCTACCCCCCCGCCAGTCCCCAGCGTGGGTCAGCAATGTACATATGGGGGTGGGCTGGGCAGGGTGCTGTGCCCCTTTCGGGGAGTCCGGGGCTCTGGGGTGGGCCTGGTCCTGCTCCTAGGGCTGTGAATGTTTTCAGGGTGGGGGGAGGGAGATGGATTCTCCTGTGTGTTTGGGGCAGGGGTGGGAGGGGCCTCCCACTTGGCCCTGGGGTTCAGTGGTATTTTATACTTGTCCTCCCTTACCGGGCTGGGAAAGGTTGTAAGGTTGTGTGGGGGTGGGGGAGGGAGGAGGAGAGAGGGTGGGCATGCTGTGGATATTGCATATCCTCTCCCAGCCCTAGGAGGAGGGCTCCTAACAGTGTAACTTATTGTGTCCCCGCGTATTTATTTGTTGTAAATATTTGAGTATTTTTATATTGACAAATAAAAATCAAGAAAACAGTTAAGTGTTACTGTGCTAGGGATAAGGCATTTGGGCTAAAACCTTCTGGGCAGGACTAGCCTCACCTCCCCCTAGTTCTGGGGCAGCTGCCCCTAATGTTATCCCTGCGTGCTTGTGCCCCTCTCCAGAGGGGGGATAGCCTGGGCTCCAGTGTTTCCCCACAGTGGTAGCTGTGGGGCTGGGAACCAGACCAGGGCCACAGGCTCTTGGGAGGCAGCTGGCAGCTTTGGGTTCTGGCCAAAAGGAGAAGTTAGGGCATTGGGAGGAAGGCCTGAGAGGAGGGGCCTGCCTTCCCAGAGCTCTGGGAAGGGGAAGTGGGAGTGAGGAGCTAAAGGAGGGGAACTTCCTAGAAAGCTTCAGGTTGTGTGGACTGGCTTGTGTTGTGAGGATGTTCCCAACTAGCCTAGAGGAGGAAAGTTTACTTCCAGCCTTCTGCCTACGCTCCAGGAATATTCGTCTTGAATGCTTCAGCAATGTGGAACATGGAACTTGCCCCCCCACCACCCAGTGTGCACCAAGCCACTGTCCTATCAGAGGAGTGGGCACAGGGAGGGCCCAGATACTCGTAAGGAAGGGAAGACCCAGCCTGGATTCTGTAATTCATGTCCACAGATGGAGGCAGTCGTGAAATGGGCTCCCTACATTTGACTGGTCTGGAGGGCCTGCGGTGGCTGAAAGGGGCTGCTGCCCTGGGTGTCCTTAGCTGTAGGAAAGGGCTGTGATCTGCCGACTTCTGGGGTACGCTAAGCTTCCATCATGGTCAGTAAACCTCAGGCCCTAGGATGTCTTGCTATATGAAGATTGATACGGTAAAGTAGGCTCCCACTGGAGTTGGGGAGTTCCGCACAACCCAAGGCCCTATGCTTGCCCTTGGGGCTTATGTGCTCCTAGTGGCAAAAGTTGTGGCCACCTGCCTCCCACGGGTTTTCAGGAAATGGGCAGGAGGCGCTGGAGGAGGAAAGGGGAAGCGAGGTCACTGGGCCTGGGGTGGTGCGGAAAGACGGGGCGGAGGACCTTGGGGCGCGCCGGGCGACTCCCTGCCCTAGGGAAACCGGTGGGACGCAGGGAACCTTGGAGGGCTGGGCTCTGGCGGGCGGCCAAGCCGCCCGCTGCGTCCCCACACCCTACAGGGCTTCCACACGCCCTACACGGCCGGCGGCCCGGGCGCCATCCGCCGGCAGTCCGGGTCTGGGCATCCTGCGCGGCGCCCTCGGCACTCTGCTTGGCCTGGGACGCCCTCGCGCGGCCGCCTCGGAGCGCGGTGCAGCGCCGCAAACCCCGCCCCGCCGCCTCGATTGGTTCCCGAGCTACTGGCGCGGCTGGGCTCTGGTACTGGCGCTGCTGCGTCCGCCCCGCCCCGCCCCACCCACCCGTCGCGGCCGCGCGTGCGCACAACAGCCGGGGCGGAGCGGGCTCTGGGGTCGACATGGCGGCGCCGCGACCCTGCGCGGACGGCCCTTGCTGCTCCTGGCCAGGTTCGGCGTCCAGCGTGCAGCAAACGCTGGACGAGATGGACTTCGACAGGGGTGAGACTCCTGGCTTTCTCCAGATCGCGGAACAAGGAGATGGCCGAGAAGCGGGGCCCCGAGGGCCGCAGTGGGCCTGGTGGGAGCATGGGCGGACGGCGGGCTTACAGCCCCCGCGTCATTGAGATCCCGCCAGGGACCTGGCACGAGCTCGGCCTCTAGAAACTTCGTCTCGCGTGCAGATTGGGAAACGGAGGCCCTCGTTTCGGTAACTTTCCCAAGTGGTCGGCCCGGCTCCTCAGCTGGTGTGCCCGCGGGAGGCTCGGGCCCTCTCGGTGGGCGGGGGGGGGGGGGAGTGTAGGGGGGGGGGGGGGGGGGGGTCGGGAAGCAGAATCTGCAGTCGGATTATTGCAGCCACCTTGAGGGCAGCTTCAGAGGGAGGGCTGCGCTGCGAAAGGAACTAACGTTCTGACCTCCGATGTGAGCCCCGATGTGTCAGGCCCTGTATGGTTTAGATACGGCACACATGGCCCTCGACGCAGGTGATGTTATCCCCACCTTTGGGGCCCAGAGAGGTAACTGTTTTACCCCACACTGTAAGGAGATTATATCGTCTGTAAGGAACAGAGTAAAGCTAAAAAACAAGTCCGCTCTTACTCGGAGGCCGTGTATCACCTGTCAGTGCAGAGGCAGCTTATGCGGTAATAACATTCTCATCAGCTGCTGGGTGGATGCTACGGCTTTTTATGCATTCTGATTTAACTTACTGTTAAGTGGTGCACCTGCTTACCTCCCTCCACGTCGCCACCCTCTGGGCTTCTGAAGCAATTCCCTCATGGGCCTTCCTGCTTCCACTCCTGCCCTCCTACAAAGTTTTCTACTCCACACAGAAGCCAGAGTAACCGTTTGAATATATTAAATCAGATAATTTCATTGCTTTTAGAGTAAGTTCAAATTCCCTTCATGGCCTACAAAACTGTGTGACCTAATCGTTGCCTATTCTACTTCTCTGCCCCCACTTTATTTCTCATCCTTTTCTTTCCCCACTCTATGCTTCAGCCACACTGGGCTCGTTTTGGTTTCACAGACATGCAAGATCTCTTTCTGACTTAAAGCCGTGGTACTTGCTGTCCCAGCTCCTTGGAATGAACTTTCTGCAGCATTAGGCTCGCTAATGCTTTTCTTCTGGTCTTGGCTCAAATGTCACCTCCTCAGAGAGACTCACCCTGAACACTGCATTCTGGTAGTTTTCAACTGGGGGGGTTGGGCAACACCCCATTCTAGTAGTTCTCAACTGGATGGGGGCAGTTGCAGTTCTGACCCTTAAGGGTGTTTGGCAATGTCTAGAAATAATTTCAGGTGTTACAGCTGGGAGGCTGCTACAGTCAGTCATCTAGTAGGTAGAGGCCAAGGATGCTAGTCTACATCCCACAATGCACAGGACTGTTCCTCATAACCAAGAATTAACTGGCAAACAGTGCCAGTTGTGCAGCTGTTAAGAAAGAAACCTTGCCCTGTCCAAAGTAGGGTCCCTTCCCCTCCAGGTTACTCTGATCTATCACCTTGCTTTCATCAAAGCAGTTTTTACAACCTGGTATTATTTTGTTTGCTTACTCATTATTTCCCACACGTGGGAAAGATCCTTGTATGGGTTGTTGTTTTTTTTCATATCTCCTCTCTGGGTTCATTTTCCCTTTTCCTGAAGTATAGCTTTTAAAAGTTTTTTCAGTGAGTATGATTCTTCATCTCTCTCTCTCTCTTTCTCTGTCTTGACTGGTAGCTTAGCCGGGTATAAAATTCTAGACTGACAATTATTTTACCCCCCTCAAACCTTTGAAAATATATTTATCTTCTTTTTCTGTTACTGCTGTTAAAAATTCTGCTGGGAGCACCTGGGTGGTTCAGTCAGAAGAGCGAGTGACTCGTGATCTCGAGGTCATTAATTCAAGCCCCACGTTGGGTGTAGAGATTACTAAAAAATAAATAAATAAACTTTAAAAAAGTCCTGATAATCTGATTATAATTCTTCAGTGACTAATGATCTTTTCTTTTTGGTAATTTAAATGTTCTCTTTATTCTTGATGTCATTTTACCATGGTAGGTATGTTTTGATTAATTCTCCTTGGGATTTAATGTGGTTTTCATCTGAGAACTCATTGTTGTCTTTACTTCAGAATAATTCTCAGACGTTATCTCTTCAGGCATTTCCTCTCTCCCATTCTGTCCAATTTTTCTCTTTTTTTTGTTTGAAACTCCTGTTAGACATATGTTGGTACATTCTGCCTTTCATGTTTCCTTACCTCTCTTTAATATTTTTCTCTTTACCATTCTGCATTCTGGGTGATTTCCAAGTCACTCATTCCCTCCCGGGTGGGTCTGCAGTACTGTCCAGCCATCTGTTGTTGTTGTTTTAGTTCAATGATTCTATTTTTTAATTTACTGACTTTTAATTAATTTTTTAAAGATTTTATTTATTTATTTGAGAGAGAGAGAGAGACCATGAGAGCAGGAACACAAGCAGGGGGAGTGGGAGAGGGAGAAGCAGGCTTCCCACCGAGTAGGGAGCCCGATGTGGGGCTCGATCCCAGGACCCTGGGATCATGACCTGAGCTGAAGGCAGACATTCAATGACTGACCCAGGCGCCCCTACTGACTTTTTTTTTTTTTTAATTTTTTTTTTAAAGATTTTATTTATTTGACAGCACAAGCAGAAGGAGAGAGAGGGAGAAGCAGGCTCCCCACCGAGCAAGGAGCCCGATGCGGGACTCAATCCCAGGACCCCGGGATCATGACCCGGGCCGAAGGCAGCCGCTTAACCAACTGAGCCACCCAGGCGTCCCCCTACTGACTTTTTTTTTTAAAAGCAATCTGTACACCCAGCCTGGGGCTTGAACTCATGACCCTGAGATCAAGAGTCACATGCTCTACTGGCTGAGCCAGCCAGGCAGCCCTGACTTTGTTTCAGATCTCCCTGTTCTTTTTTTTCTCCCTAATGTTCTGCTGATTTGTGGATTGTATTCCTTCATCTCTGTGAACACACTAAATGTTGTTTTAAAGTCTTTTAGATTGTGCTATTATGGCTCATTTTTGAAGTATGCATTTTTCCATTTGTTGTGTTTGCTGACTATCTCATGTGGCAGTGGATTACTTCTTGTTTTGCAGCTTTTAATTTTTGAGCTCACCGGTGGCGGGGGGGGGGGGTCTTCTCTTGTTAGAGGTTATCCACAACAGAGCCACACGTTTGTTGGCTTGTGGGAGTATCCTTATGGGACATTTTTTTAAAAGTTGCCTCTGTGCAGCCCTTATAGCATTCACTTGTCTGGATCCATTTTTATGACAGATCCTTAGCGTGGGGGTTTTGCTCCCTAAGGCTATAAATAGATATAGGTCCCCTTATACAGTGATGTATGTCAACTATTTCTCTATAAAGCTGGAAAAGAGATCATACAGTTAATGAAGTTTACATGATGGGAAAAATGCAAAAATAAATATACATATATATATGTATACATATAACATCTCCAAGTTGAATGGGTCATGGTATCTGATTTTTTAGGTTTCTTCTGCCCTTGCTGTCTTTTCACACCTATTGAAACGGTGCCTTTCTCATTTCCTTTAAGTTTCTCTTCAGATGTCACCTTATCAGAGATGCCTTTTCTGACCACTGCTTGTATCCCTTCTGTTTTCTTTTTCTTCATAGTCCTTAGCACCACCTGATTTCTCTCTCTTTTTTTTTTCCCTCATCTGTTTACTTTAATTAGAAAGTAACCTCCATAAGACCAAAGCTTTGGGGGCAGCCCTGGGGATTGGGGACCTTTAATTCTTGGCTGGCCTCTAGTGCACAGAACAGTGCCAGATACATGATAGGTATTCAGTAAATATTTGCTGAATGAGTGAACTGCCTGGGCCTGGTAGCTTGCTTTCTGCTGCTGTTCAGGAAAGTAGAGATTTTCTAGTCCCAGTTCACCCATGAGGTGGTACTTCCTGTCTCTCAGCTTTGTGCGCAGAACTTTGTTGTGTCTGTTCCTGGCCATGCACGTGCCCTGCGGCCTTTGCTCCAGACCCTGCCTAGTTGTTCAAGCCGGAGCCTCTAGGATGTGTGTCTATTTACGAGGACTTTTGGGATTCTGCAGATGGAGTACCCGCTCACCACTCTGGCTATGGTTTTCATCTTCTCTGGCAACTGGCAGTGTCCTTATCCTGCTTTTGAATTTGCCTATGTATTCAGACATTTTAAACATTACTTTATTTAATATTTATGTGTTTGAAGTGGGAAGAAGGGATTTGCGCCCGTCTAACCCTACTGTCTAGATTAGATAAAGCTCCTTGTCCTTCTTGCTCACAGCTCTTTCACCAGCACCTAGGACAGTCCTTAGCACAGAGATTTCAGTTAAGTTTTTTAAAAGATTTTGTTTAATTTACTGATTGATTGATTGGAGGGGCAGAGGGAGAGAGAATCTCAAGCTGAGCACGGAGTCTGACTCCAGGTTTGATCCCAGGACCCTGAGATCATGATCTGCGCCCAAACCAAGGGTCAGGCACGCAACTGACTGAGCCACCCAGGTGCCCCTCAGTTAATGTTTGTTGAATGAGTAAATCCCCCATTTTATAGATGAGAAAATAGTGGTCAAGAAGTCCAAGAAGCACTGAAAGTCTCCAGTCATTCAGCATTATTCAGCACTTTGGCTGTCTTTCCACAGGAATCTGGTCGGCAGCCCTGAATGGAGACCTAGGCCGAGTGAAATATTTCATCCAGAAGGCAGCAGACCCTAGCCAGCCCGACTCGGCTGGCTACACGGCTCTGGTGAGCTGGGGAGGGAAACTTGCACTCAGGATACCTGCCCTCTCTGGCGGAGGGGGTGATGATGTTGCCGGTGCTGCCGCCTGTTCTTCTCTCCCAGCAGGTTTTGAGTTTTAAGCATTGTGTGAGCCTTGTTCTTGGTTTGTTTGTTTTTTTCCTTAATTAGTGTTAAGTGCTTTACATCATTTATTTAATTTCATTTACCTAACAATCCTGTGAGGTAGGAATGATTATTATCCCCACTTTGCTGTTGAGGAAGCTGATGCTAGAAATGAAGCGGCTTGTCCGGGTCACATGGCTGGCGGACGTGGCCTCTGAGGTCGTTACCGTCCTCTCGCCTACCCTGTAGCCTGCTCCAGAGCCCGTGCTCTCCCCCGCCCACCGTCCTGCCGCCTGCCTGGGCTCTGCTGTCTGACCTCGCTCTCCGTCCCCTGCAGCACTATGCCAGCCGCAACGGGCACTATGCCGTGTGCCAGCTCCTGCTGGAAAGCGGGGCTAAGTGTGATGCCCAAACGCACGGGGGCGCCACCGCTCTGCACCGGGCCAGCTACTGTGGGCACACCGAAATCGCACGGCTCCTGCTGTCTCACGGGTCCAACCCTAGGTTGGTGGACGACGATGGCATGACCAGTCTGCACAAGGTATGCCGCCCTTCCCCCTTCACGATCTTGGCTTTTGTTCAGTGGAGAAAACACGGGGAAAGCAGAGAAGCACTTGCAATGTCCGTGCTTACCAGTCATCACTTGAGGGTTAATGTACAATGTGCCAGCAGTTTCCCTGGGCGTGTAAATTAGAATTACACGTACGGCGTCATTTTTTTTTCTTTGCTTTCATGATATGTCATGAATGCTTTTCTGTGAAGTTAGTTTTCTGAAGCTCACATCTACTCTCGCCTACCCCTGTAGCCTGCTCGCCGTACGGTAGCCAGGGTGACCACTTCATTAACTTTCTGCTGACCAGAAATACCTGCACGTGGTGAAGAGTTTGAGGAGTACAAAACAGTGCAGCGTGAAAATGTCTCCCTTCCACCCTGACCCCTGGTCCCTCAGTCTTCCGGGACACCCTGCTCAAGGCATCCCTTTTACTGATTGCTTATGCATTTTAGAGAAGCGGTTTATGCATATTTATGGTGTGCGTGTGTAAACGTATTCTCTTATGAACTTTAAAATAGAAAAACGTAAGTTGAGTGCATGACTTACCATGAGAGCCTGTGGCAGACACTTTCTGCTGTCCACCAAAAATTTGTGCTCACTCTTTCGTATTAGAGACCTGTCCCTCAGACGGGGCTCTACAGTCTCAGACTACGTTCCGCTCCCTAGCGTGGCGAGTTTTCAGCCACCAGAAGACAAGACACACCGACGAGCTTTTTTTTCCAGGAGGAGAGCTTTTAGGAGCCAGTGTTCCTACTCCGCACACTCTACTCCGTCGCCCCAGCCCGAAGCTGAGACACGTAGGGGTTGGCAGATCCCCAGCAAGCAACCTGGACTTCAGAAACATGGTAGGACAGAAAGGTGCTTGCTTAGCGACAGCAGCCTTGAAATGTGACGGCCACAAAGATAGAGGTCTTGTTTTTATTTTGTACACCTGGCTGTTGAATAACACGTTATTACCATTATTTTTTTTTTTTTTTAAAGATTTTATTTATTTATTTGTCAGAGAGAGAGAGCACAAGGAGGGGGAGTGGCAGGCAGAGCAGTAGAGAGAGAAGCAGGCTCCCCGGCGAGAAAGGAGCCCGATGTGGGACTCGATCCCAGGACCCCGGGATCATGACCTGAGCCGAAGGCAGACGCTCAATGACTGAGCCACCCAGGTTCCCTATTACCATTATTTTTTAATGTATGATGGGAGTGGAGTAACACTTTGGTAGAGACGCTAGTAGATATATTAAAAAAATACACGTAGCAGGTTTTGGTTTTGTTTTTTATGCTTCATGACACACCTTCCGTGAGGCACAGGCGCACCTCAGAGACATGCAGACCTCCGTAATAAAGCAAGTCGGGTGAGTCTTCTTGGTTTCCCAGGACACATAAAAGTTACGTTTATACTACACTGTAGTCTGTTTAGTGTACACTAGCATTATGTCCAAAAAAATCATGTATGAAACGTAATTTAAAAATACTTTATTGCTAACAAATGCTAACCATCATCTGACCTTTCAGCAAGTTGTAATCTTTTAACTGGTAGAGGGTCTTAGCTCGATGTGGATAACTGCTCAGCGTATCAGGGAGGTCAGGGTAGGAGTTGCTGAAGGTTTAAGAAACTGCTGTGGCTCACCGGTTCTTGAAATAAGACAGCAATGGACTTTGCCACATTGACTGACTCTTCCTTTCACTGGAGCACTGAGAGGCCATTGCAGGGCTATTAATTGGCTTACTTTAAATATTGTTGTTCAGGGAGTAGGGAGGCACGAGGAAGAGAGAGAGAAAGACTGGGGGAGCAGTCAGAACCCATACATTTATAGATTAGCTCCTCTGTCTTATATTGGTGCGGTTTAGGCATCCCAAAATGATTAGAGTAGTAACATCAGAGATCAGTGATCGCAGATAACAGATATAATAATCATGAAAAAGTTTGAAGCAGTTCAGGAATTACAAAAATGTGGCACAGAGATACGAAATGAGCAAATGCTGTTGGAAAATGGCACCAAAAGACCTGCCCGGTGCGGGGTTGCCACAGATCTTCACTTGGTAAAAACACGGTATCTGCATAGTGCGGTAAAGCAAAGTGCAACAAAATGAGGTGTGCCCGTGTAGAAGATAGTCAGACACAGAAGCAGAGTGGGATGGTGGTTGCTGGGGCAGTGGGGAGGGGGTGGGGGGTGCTGTTGAGCTGGCGCAGCATCACTGAGGGGAGCTGATGAAGCGCAGATCTGCGCTGTGTCAGTGGGTGACCGTGCTTAACAAGCTTTAAGTTTGTTAAGAAGGGGGCGCGCCTGACTGGCTCAGTCGGTAGAGCGTGGGACTCGTGATCTCAGCCCTACGTTGGGCGTGGATAGGGGGGTGGTGGCTATCATTTAACAAAAACAAAACAGAAACAAGAAACAATTACCAAAAAACTGTAAAAAAATAGATTTGTTAAGAAGTCAGGTCTCATGTGAAGTGTTCTTACCATAATAAAAAATTGGATGGGGGTCTGTTTCAAGGACCAACTTAATTTTTAGGAAGCCAGATGTATTTCATTGTCCAAGGATTTGCAGATATATTACCCTTGCGTCCACTCAAGGGAAGATGTCAGCATTTCCCTCCTCCAGTTTCTTTTTTCTTTCTTTCTTTCTTTTTTTTTTTTTAATTCATCTCTATGCCCAGTGTGAGGCTCAGACTCACCACTCGAGATCACGACTTTCATGCTCTTCCGATTGAACCAGCCAGGTGCCACTATCTTGAGCTCTCATCCCCTTGTCACTTACATCAGGTCCCCTCTCTTGACCCCATCATGGTGACACTCCAGGACCTTAGCTGTCAAGCTGTCCCCGGCTCGATGCCTCTCCTCTCCTCGTTTTCATCTGGCTTGTTTCTGTCCTTCCTTCTGGATCTTAGCTTCTGCCTCACACTCAGAGAGCTTTCCTGTTCTCAGACGTGGGTAGTTCCCCCAACTGTGTGTGCAAAAGCACCCTGCACTGACTCCTCATAACTTTTCTCCCTCTTAAATTCCGTCTGAGCTCTCTGTCCCCAGAGACAGCGAAGACTTGATCTTGTTTACTGTGGTAGCCCCAGCTCTTGGCACAGGTGCCCAGTAAATATTTGCTGAGTGAACACCTGGATGGCGTTTTATTTTCTTTTAAGATCCTTGCCAGTTGAAGAGGCAGACTGCTTATTCCTTGACAGTCTACAGTGGTGTTGCTCGGACGGTCTAACTCCCTTGGAGGGTGTGTACCGGCAAGACACTGCGCGCATGGTGCTGGCTGGTCTTACGGCCTGAGGCCTTTTCAGTGCCTCTCTGGCCTTTCATTCAGGGGATGCAGATATGGGAAGAGTGGAATTGTTCTTTCTTTTTTTAACAAATAAGCTACTTGCAAACTTTGGTACTTTTTTTTTTCTACAAAATTCTTTGGAATGCATCTCACATCTCCCCAGAATGCACCCCAGAACTGCTCACAACATACCACTGCCTGAATTGAGGCAACAAAACTGAGAACCTTAGGTCTGTACTCAACAAGAGGACCTGCTAAATAAAGATCTGGATTCAAATTTGAGGTGGTATTTGCTACTAATATTAATTTTGACACCTCTCAAAAGCCCCGTGGTACATCAGTGACTATTGGGAGGAGCAGGGAATAGAGTGCTATAACACGGTTGTTAAGAGTTGAGACTTGGCAGTCAGACAGACCTGGTTTAGGATCCCCAGGCTGCCACACCAGCACTGTGACATTGGACAAGTCACTTACCTTGTATGAGCCTCAGTTTCTTCATCTGTAAAATGGGAATGATGATAGTTCCTACCTCTGATGGTTATTATGAAAGTTATATAAGCTGATCTGTGTAAATCACCTTAACTATCTTTTCTGGAGGAGGTAGGTTAAAAATTGATGTCCAGGTTGGGATCGTCTATTTCAAAGGAAGAGGAGAAAGCCAGGAACCTGGACCCATTTTTCTCTGCTCATCTGTACGTTCCCAGAGGGCGGAGGCCGTGTCTGGTGTATCTTGTGCCTATGGTGCCCAGCTGATAGATGACTGAACATTTATAAGGGACACTTAGAGATCCAAGGTTCTGTATTTGTTTTTGTTTGTTCAAGATTTTATTTTTAAGTAATTTCTATACCCAATGTGGGACTTGAACTCACAATCCCGAGACCAAGAGTTGCATGCTCCATCAACTGAGCCAGCCAGGTGCCCGTCTATATTTATTTTTAATGTGCAGGCCTGGACAGAGAAGAATGGCTACTGAGCAGAGGACACCAGAAAGAAAAACTCAAGCTAACTGCCAGGAATGGCACTAGAGAATTCCACCAACCTTTATGCAAGTCGTTGGGATTTGGTAGGAATTAGGGTAAATCTACTCAGATAGCTGGTGTCTCCCATTTCCATAAGACCTGTTTAAGGACCAAGAGATTCCCCGAAGTGGAGCAAGAAAGGGTAGAGCCCAGTGGGGATATGGCTTTTGATTCATGCATCTTTCTCCACAGGCTGCTGAGAAGGGTCATGTGGACATTTGCTCCCTGCTGTTGGAACACAGCCCAGCCCTGAAGGCTGTCCGGGATCGGAAGGCACGACTAGCATGTGACCTGCTGCCCTGCGACAGTGACCTGTGGGACCTGCTGGCCACCTGAGCCGCCACCTTTCTGTCTCAGGCTGCCGTGCAAGAGGACCCAGACTAGCCCTCCTAGCCCCTGCCTTGGCCAGCATCCGTGCTGCAGGATGGGAACCTGAGGCCTGAAGAGCCCTATTCTGGCCACTCGGGGAGCGAGGGAGTAGATGCGGGGCTGCAAGTGCTTAAGCCTGGACAGATGATCATATTCTAAATTAGTTCACGTGGAAACATCTGTCCGTTTGGAAAAAATAAAGTTGTACCCTTACCTCATCCCATGCACAAAAATAAATTTCAAGTAGATTAAAGACCTAAGTATAAAAACAGAACTATGTAAGTATTAGAAGAAACTGGGACATATGACAAATTAAAAGCTGCTTTCTAGCTGAATGCCCTTGGGAAAGGTCACTTTGCCCATCTGTCCCTGCTTCCTCATCTGTGAGGTGAGGATGATTATAACAGGGCCTGCTTCGGTGGCCTTGCGGAAGTTAAATGAGCGAATATATGGAGGGCACCAGAGTGTGCCAGGCATGCTGCACACTGTCCGAGCGCACACTTCCTCACCTTTCCTTTTAACAACCTAATAGACTAACAAGTGCTGTTGCTTCGTTGTGCATTGCTAATGACCGCCTGTCTTCGCTGAACTTCCTGTCCATAACTACAGCCTGTTTAAAGATTTTCTTCCTTTTATTGATTCATAAGGAGTTACGTATTCTGGATATTAATCTTGTTTTTTATATATATATATATATATTTTTTTTTTTTTTTTTTAACCATCACTTTGTTGGTATCTGTTCATGGAAATCGGTACACCCACCATAGACGGGAGTTTGGGAATATCTATTAAAATTTAGATGAGGGCCAATAATTTCTCTGTAGCTACCTAGAGAAATACCCACGTATACAAAGATAATTTACTTACAGAGACATCTACACAGTTGTGCTATAATGTAAGGAAGAAAGGAGGTAAGCTCAGTGTTCCCTGCTAGGGAAAGGATTAAATTCTGGTACATGGGTCACTGGAGTGCAGTGTAAGACTAACATGGAAAGCGTGCTGAGTTGCAGTCACAGTATGATGCCTCTTAAGACCCGTCTATGGAAACCTGCATGTACGTACACAAAACTACAGGAAAAAAGTCGAGGATATATATTACACTGGTACCTGGGGTGTCCCCTGGTCTGCTGTGGTGAAAGTGGTTTGTCAAGTGCATCTTGAGCTTTATTTGTTCTGTTTCAGTTTTTTACAAGGAATAACTTTTTTGTAAGAATTAATACCAGTCAGTTTCCTGTGGAAGAAACTAGTTTTCTGGTGAGAATTTCAGATGAAGGGTGTTGGTGTAAGATGCCCTTGTCCTTGAATGTTGAAGGAGAGGAGTTTTAGAGTCGGCAGATAGTAGAGACCAAAGCCAAAGTCTATCTTGTCTTACCCTCACTCTAGTCTAGGCAGCTCTCCCTTTTCATAACCAAAGGCAAGAAATCACCTTTGACAAAAACCCCTGATGCATAAGGACTGAGTTTCTTTTAAAAGCTCTGGGTTCCCTAAGTCTCAGAACTTGGATGTATTTACTGAGAAGCCAGCCATGCGTGGAACCATTCCCAGCCCTCTGGGGCCTTGGGCTGTCCTTGACCTGTAGTTCTCCCTCTCGTTCTGGTCATCCCTGCTTATATAGCTCCAGTTCTGGAGTCTTATTTACGATCAGATTTCCTTTCAAAGGTCAAGGCAGAATTCAAGGCCCAGCTGGGTGAAGGGCATGCTGGGCATCTTAAATGAGGAAGTATGACTTTGGTGGCTCGAGACAGGTTGATGGGTGACTAGATTAATGGCTAACATCTCAGTCCAGCTTCCCTGTGGGATGGCGTGCTCCCTGCCCAGGAGAGCAGCAGGTAGGGACCTGCATGTGTGGGGTGTGGAAGGCTTTTCAGGAGGCAGGGGCTGCTGATGACAGACTGGACTTGGCTCCTGGCCGTGGTGTAGTTTAATACGCTGGCTCTCAGAGTGGTGAGGGAGAAGCGGGGGGCGCCTGGGGAAGGAAAGCAGAAGTATGGAGGGCAGCCTTGAAACTGGGAGTGGGGAAGTTGCTTGAAGCCTGATCTCCTCCTGTAGGTGCCATGCAGATTCCTGCCGCAGACGTCAGCCTCTTGGGCCTTTCCTTTCCGAGGTCCTCTCTAGGATTCTGGCTTCCTTTTGCTCAGAACAGGCTGGCTGGGTCTTTCAGGGTCTCAGGCACCTAGACCCGTGGCAACATGGAGGCTCACGCTCAACATTTTTCTAGTGGCCCAGGCACCCCCGGCCACACGTTTATTGGTCGAATTACTCCTGAGCAGGTGTAGGGGATGGCACAGGTGCAGGAGAGTGGGTGTCTGATGCTGCACCTGACGCAGCTCAGAGCGGCTCCTGCCTTCAGCGGGCTGCACGCCCACACTGGTATTCTGGTCAGCATCACAGAAACACTGAGCTCTCTGGCCCAGGCACAAGCCCCTGGCCTGCCCTGCCCCCAGGAGCCAGCTCTGCTGTAAAAGGGCTGAGCAGCTCAGCTCCTCTCACTGGGGGCGTGAAGAGCAGGGGGGGACCATGGACGTCATCAGCATCCAGCAGTTGGTACGGATATGCGGCGGCGGGGGTGGGAGGCAGGTCATGGTCTAGACGTCCCCAGGCTGGCCAGCAGAACGAGGGGGGCCAGCTGGAGGGGGGCAGACGGCTGCTTCCTGTGGTCGGAGGAGAGGTGTAGGAGCAGAAACACGCAGTTGTTTTGTCTGTCCAGTTCTGTGAGGCAGTGATAGACGAAGCAACGGGAAGATACCCGGTGATGGTGTAGACATGACAGCCCTCGGGTTTAGGGAGTCTTGCCCTGGACTGTGATAGCAAAACAGGAAACAGCAGGCTACTCAGAAGACACGAGCATGGCTGCGGGGATTGAGCTCAGCTGCTGCCATAGCCATTGCTCTGGAAATGGTCCAGGGGGTCTGGCTGCCTTGGTCGGGGAGGAAGAAGGGTGCTCTGAGTTCCCTGGGCAGTGAGAGGAACGGTTACACCGGTGACGCTCTGGGGTGTCTGCTTTGGTGAGGTGGGCCTGGGAGGCCCAGGAGTCACGCTGCCCAGCAAGCCCCATTGCGACCCTGCCCGGTGCGGCCTTTGGGGAGGGGGGGGCAGCTTGCAGGCCCAGAGGAGTGTTAGGTTGCCACCAGCATTGGCTTTGGAAGAGAATACAGTTCGTTCTCTGTGGCTGGAAGCCCTACGCTCTGCCATCCTATCATCCCAACCTTTTCCCTCTCCCCTAGAACGCTTATTCCTCAGTGCTCCCCAGCTCCTGAACGCCCAGTGGGGGCAGGAAGGAAGAGCAGATCACTGTCCTGTGGGTTCTGGCCCGGTTTCCTCCTCACAGCCCCTTGAGCTAGGTGCTAGTTTTACCCCATTCTAGTGATGAAGAAACAGAGTTTCACAAGAGCCAAGATTTGAACCCAGGAATTCAGAATTTTACCCAGGAGGCATCTCTCTTCCTCTGAGCTTGGGGTCAGGTGGCAGTATGGCGTGATCTGATAGGAATGTAAGGATGACAGCCCAGGAGGGAAGCTGAGGTGTCACCTGTCCCAAGCGTACCTGGACACCAGCCCAGCAGTATAAATAGACACGGTGTCATGCCCCTGACCCTGTGTCCTGCGACAGGACATGGTAGGTGGCAGTTATCCTCCTGGGCCCCGGGCAACACTACAGTGGGTGAGAGCCAAGAGCCATGGGCATCAGGGAGCATGCCAGCAGAGCGCCAGGAAGCTTCGCCAAGGGTCAGGCCACTATGACATCCACAATGCTCTCTCTGTAGGTCACCTCTTGTCAGGATCCCTGTACTGCACAGCTGTTTCCTAAGGCTTCCTCATTTTTCTGAGTCTTTCTCCTTATCCCGCTCCTACAGGTACGTGGAGACAGAGTTGGAAGGAAAGTGTCAGGATGTGGACATGGAGTTCCTGATCCCGGAGGCGGGCCTGGGGGCCTGGAGGCTGGGAGCTGAAGAGGCTGTGGCCCGGGAGCAGTGGAAACTGGGAGAAAAGAAGAAAGCAGTGCTGGGGATGGGGGGTGGCAAGTGCCAACCCTGAGGCGGGCAGGCTCTGAGCCCCGAGGACCTCGGGTGGCTGGGGTCCCTCCTGCGGGTGGGAGAGGCGAGGGCCAGACCAACCCGGAGCCTGCCCCCGAGGCCTTGGCGCCCCGTGGCTGACCGCTGGCCTGCTCTTGTGCCCCAGCTTGAGAGATTTAACAGCTCCAGACGGAATCTGGAGACTGGCTGACTTGAAAAACTTGGTTCAAAGACGGGGAGAGAGGCGACCGAAATGCAGAGTCCCCCCTAGGGCACGTGAGCCCGTGGTTAAGGTGAGAAGTCGGGGTCGGGGGGGGGGGGGGGCTTGAGTTTGTGAGGAAGCACTTCCTGTCGCCGCGGGAGGGCTTGGGGAAGAGCGGACACCGCCAGGGCCTGCTGAGCTGGACAGACTCTGTTCTGGAGGCCCCACAGCCCTCCTGTCTGTCTGCTGGGGACCACACGCACAGTGGCTTCAACAGCAGAGATTTATTCTCCCAGTTCTGGAGGCTGGAAGTCTGAGATCAAAGTACCGGCAGGGCTGGTTCCTTCTGAGGGCTGTGGGGGAGAATCTGTCCCTGCCAGTCCGCTAGCTTTTGGTGCTTGGTGGCTAGCTTTGGTGTTCCTTGGCTTGTGGGTGCCTCACCCCGATCTCTCCTGAGTTCACATGGCACTCACACTGTGCCCGCTGTGCCCACGTGTCCCCTTTCATTAAGGACACCAGTCACTGGATTAGGGCCCACTTTACTCCAGTGTGACTTCATCTTAATTACAGCCGCAATGACCCTATTTCCAAATAAGGCCACATTCTGAGGTCCTGGGGTTGGGACTTCAACATATAAACTTGGGGGCAGGGGGCATGGCAACCCATAATGGGCGTAATAGGTCTCATCGGTTCGAATCTGGGGGAGGAAGGGAGTTAAGAATTACAGTTTGTACCAGCCACCAACCAACATGTAGTCCTCAGCTGGCTCTCGGGAGCTGCTCGGCTAGACTGGTGAAGACTGCGGTTTGCGAAAGTGATTTGGTCTCGCCCTGTAACCTACCCAGCCGCAGCCCCAGGCCCAGCCGGAGTCTGTGGACCTGGAGATGCTCCTGAAGGCAGCTGCCGAGAGCCGGGAGGCCCTGACTGGCAAGTACCTGGTAGATGGAGGGAACCCCAGTGCCCATGACAAGGTAGCAAGTGGGGGGACTCGGACTACAGTGTCAGAGCTGCAGGGGTGCCATCCTCCGTGTGTTCCAGTCCTGGCCTGGGAAACTGCGGGCCTTTCCGGAGCCGGGAGGGAGGGGCCCTCGGTGCGAGCAGGGAGCTGGTGCGTACCTCTGGGGAACCTAGTCCTGGGACTAGGATCCAGGGCCGGGCCTCTAGGGGGCGGCCGTGCTCCCTCTGCCTGATGTCCCGTCTCCACCCCCAGCTGCACCACGCCGCCTTGCACTGGGCCTGTCCGAAGGGTCATGGCCAGCTCGTGACCAAGCTGATGGAGGCAAGTGCTGTGGACACTCGCGACTTGGTGAGAACTGGGGAGGGGCCACCGTCACGGCAGACCCCGTCCCGCACCAGAGCGTGTCTGTGCGTCGGTGCTTTTGTTTGGTAGCTGGACAGGACGCCGGTGTTCTGGGCCTGCTGTGGAGGACACCTGGACATCCTCAAACAGCTGCTTAGCCAGGGAGTCCAGGTCAACGCCCGGGACAGGGTGAGGGGTGCGCTGCTGTGGGGCAGCCTGTTCCCAGGGAAGAGAAAGCACAGCCCCTCAGTGTTATAAGGCGGCCTCCCCCCGGGGGGGTGACAGGAATTCTCACCCCTTAGATCTGGAGCACCCCCCTGCACGTAGCCGTGCACACGAGACACTGTGACTGCCTGGAGCATCGTCGCATGTGGACCCACACTGATGCCCAGGACAAGGCAGGTGCTTGCTGTTTGGTTTGGGTCTGCTCCACCAGGGGATGGGGACTCAGGGAGCCTGAGTTCGGGGACTGCTCTTGCCCACTGGACCCTGCGGGGGGGTGGGTGTCGGGAGGATGAGCCCCCTTTCCCCAAAGGAAGGGAACACGGCTGTGCATGAGGCTGCGCGGCACGGCCACATAGGTGCCACTGCTCTGGGGGGGCCAGGCTACGTAATGTACTAGGCCCCCTGGTCTGAGGAGGGTGGGGGGCTCCTTCGCAGAAGAAAAGGACTGATCCTGGGCCCTTGTTCCCAGGCTTCGGTGACCCCGGGGCAGCTGGCGCGAGACGGGCAGCGGGGCATCCGGGAAGCACTGCAGGCCGCCCGCAGCCCCGCACGGTCACTGCTCAGCCACCATTCCACCCTTCACCCCCCCCCCCCCACTCCGTGCGCCCTCACGGTCGTCCACACCCCTCTGTGGTCTTCGTCCCTCTGGCCAGCCCCACCCAGCAGGTGACAGAGCCGGCTTCCCTGGCTCCAAGGGTTGGCGAGGACTTGCTCCCTGCTGCACTGTCGCCAGGAAGGGCTGACACGGGGAACCCCGGGGAAGCCGGACACAAAGCGGGTCCTCAGCGGCCCAGGTTGGAGCAACACTGAAGAGTCCTAAGCCTCGAGCTGCCCGGGGCTGGGCGCTCGATGTCCCCCCATCCTCCGCCTGGGCCCCTCCCTCCACAAGGGCCAGTGTCCCGCCCGGCCACCATCCAGGCCACACCGCTGTGGGGCACCGCGCAGCTGGCCGAGGCCCTTGGGGCAGGGCTTTCTCTAGGGACTCCACTGCCCCCAGCTCCAGCCAGCTCAGGCCTTCTGGCTCCTGGAGCTGGGTGTGGCAGGCTGGAGGGGGTGCCTGACAGAGTCGAGACCCCACTGCCGCACCCGCCCAGTACCAACCTGGTTGCCTCAGAAGCCCCGACACACAAGCCAGAGCTCACGTTTATTTTCGGGAAACCTCGTGCCCACATCTGCAGGCCTTGGTCCACCTGCCTGCCGCTCGCTAGCTGGCCAGCTGATGGCGCCCCGTGCCGGGGTGACATGCCTGGGAGCTGGGGATTGCTCATGGCCCACCCAACTTTTGGGGTGGTGGCCCGCAACCCTCCTTTGCCCCAGGCAACATCACGCTAGCACTAGAGCCTGAGCCCTGGCCTGGGCCGCGTGGCCGCACCTGCTCGGCCCTGAAGGGGAAGCAGAGAGCGAGCAGCACCCCTACTGCTCCCCCGTCTCTGCGTGGGGGCAGGGTCAGGACCCAGCTGCACACAAGTTCTCACACTTCCTTCCCCTCCCTGCCTTTTCTCTTTCACGCCGCGCTGGCGGAGACCCATGCTGCTGGCGGGGCTGGGTCCTGAACTGGCACAAAGTGAGTTTTAAGGAACTCTACCCTAAATGGAGAACCACAGGCAGAGGGACCGGCTGATGAAGGGTCAGGCTCCCTCATGTATGTAAAGTACCTGGATGGACATCCATTTTGCAGCTCTCTCTAGTCTAACGCGGCGGCCTTCTTGGGCCAAGCACAAGGCTATTCTCACTATGTGAAAAAGCGACTACAGCCCTCACACACCTTCTCTTGCCACAGGCAGCTCCAGCCCTGCAGGAACTGTGGTGATAGTTCACCCAGGTGCTGGAGCCATAGGAGAAGCAGGTGTTCAAGTTCATGGAGAAGACGACTCTCCATCTAGAAGATGGGGACCCTTTTATACACTTCGTTTTTTGTTCATTAAAACTGTTGACTATCCATCACAGCCTAGTTGTTCTGGGCTGGAGGGTGGGGGCAGCTCATTAGGCCCAGGACCTGGTCTTCCTCAGCAGCAAAAGCTCAACCTGTTAACCATATGGGCCTGACAGCAAGACAGGCCCCCAAGTGCAGAGTGGGGCATCCAGGCACTTGGCTCTTGTGCTCAAGGCATCTCTCCGCTCGTTGATGGCCAAGTTCAAAGAGCAGTGGTTCTCAGCCTTGGCTGCTTATCACAATCACAAGGAAGGTTTTAAAAGACCTGATGTGCAAGCTAATTAAATCAGCGTCTCTGGGGGTGGGACCCAGGTATCCCCATCATCATGCAGATGACATACCTATGTAGGAAATCCTTAGGAATCTACAAAAAACACCTAGAATAAGGGAGTTCAGCAAGATCTCAGAATATAAACCTACAAAGACGTTATTTCTACGTATTAGCAATGACTACATGAACACAAAAATTAAAAGCACAATACCACTTAAAGTTGCCTTTAAAAACAAAATACTTAGATGTAAATCTAACACTTAAGAACTCGTATGCTGAAAACTACAACACACTGATGAATGAAATCAAAGACGACAAATGAGAGACATACCTTGTTCGTGGATTGGAAGATGAGATCTAGTAAAGATGTCAATTCTCCCCAAATTGATACACAGCTTTAATGCAGCTCCTACCAAATATCCCAGCAAGATTTTTTTTGTAGATATAGTTAATAAGATGATTTAAAAACTCAGCTAAGGGACGCCGGAGTAGCTCAGTTGGTTAAGCATCCAACTCTTGATTTTGGCTCAGGTCATGATCTCAGGGTCTTGGGATCAAACCCCACATCGGGCTCCCTGCTCAGTGGGGAGTCTGCTTCTCCCTCTCCCTTTGTCCCCCCCACCCCCCCGTGCTCTCTCACTCTTATCTCAAATAAATATATATTTTTAAAAGATTATATTTATTTGACAGAGACACAGCGAGAGAGGGAACACAAGCGGGGGAGTGGGAGAGGGAGAAGCAGGCTTCCTGCAGAGCAGTGAGCCCGACGTGGGGCTCGATCCCAGGACCCTGGGATCATGACCTGAGCCGAAGGCAGATGCTTAACGATTGAGCCACCCAGGGGCCCCTCAAATAAATAAAATTTTAAAAAATAGAAACACAGCTAAAACAATTTTGAAAAGTAAAGTGGGACGAGCCAGTCTACCCAATTTTAAGACTTACTATAAAGCTATAGTAACTGGGGCACCTGGGTGGCTCAGTAGGTTAAGCGTCTGCCTTCGGCTCAGGTCATGATCCCAGAGTCTGGGGATCAAGCCCCACACTGGGCTCCCAGCTCAGCAGGGAGTCTGCTTCTCCCTCTCCCTCTGCTCCTTCCCCTGCTCACTCTCACTCTCAAATAAAATCTTAAAAAAAAAAAAAAAATTCAATAGAGGAAAAAGCATTTTCGACAAATGGTGCTGGAGCAACTGGACATCTACAAGCTAAAAAACAGAAAACAAAAAACAAAAACCCTTGACCTAAATCTTATACAAAAGTTAACGCAAAATGGATCACATAGGTAAAGCATAAAACTATAAAAATTTTAGAAAGAAAAACCTAGGAGACAACCTTTGGGATCTAGGACTAGGTAAAGAATTCTTACACATGATACCAAAAGCACAATCCAACTGGTAAACTGCACTTCATGAAAATTAACAACTTTTGCTCTACAAAGGATCCTGTTAAGAGGATGAAAAAATAAGCTAGAGACTGGGAGAAAATATCTGCAAACCAAAAACCCAACAAAGGACTAGTATTTAGAATAAAGAACTCTCAAAACAACAGTAAAAGACCAAACAATCCAACTAGAAATGGTGAAAAACAAGAACAGATACTTCACAAAAGCAGCACATGAAAAGCTATACATCAGCCATTATGTTAATACAACTGGAAACCACAATGAGATCTCACTACACACCTACCAGAATGGCTAAAAATAAAAATGGTGACACCACCAAATGCTGGCGAGGATTTGGAGAAACTGGATCACTCACACGTCAAGGGTGGGAACGTAAAATCGTACAGCTACTCTAAAGGCATGTGGCAGTTTCTTTAAAAAAACCAACCATGCAATGGCCACACAACCTCGCAACTGTATTACTGGACATTTACCTCAGAAAACCAACGTTAACACAAAAACCTGGAAGGAATGTTCATAGCAGCTTTATTTGGAATAGCCGAAAACTGGAAACCACCCAGATGTCCTTCATCGGGACAATGAACATATTGAGGAATACTACGCAGCAATCAAAAGGAATGAACTACTGACACACACAACAACCTGGATGCATCTCCGGAATATTCTGCTGAGTGAAAAAAGCCAATCCCAAATGGTCACGTACTGTAGGATTCTTGAAATGACAAAATCTTAGATCAGTGGTTGCCAGGGATTAGGGATGGAGGCCGAGGGGCCGGGGTGGCTCTAACAGGAGGGAGGTCCCGTGGTGGCGGGATGGCTCTGTCGAGAGGGCAGTGGCAGCCACCCAGATCTACTTGGGAGGGCAGAGAATGATCACCCACATTGTGCCAGTGTCAGCTTCGTGGTTTTGATACTGTGTTCTAACTATGTATGAGTAACCACTGTGGAAAACTGGGTGAAGGGTCCCTCTAGCTTGCAACTTCCTATGGATCAAAATAAAGACTTAGAAAAAAGCAGTAACTCTAAATGCAACTTGGTATCCAGAGTTGGATCCTGCAACAGAAAAAGGACATTACTGGAGAAACCGTTAAGATCCAAATAAAGTCGGTAATTTACTTAACAGATTTGTACCAATGTTAATTTTTTTAGTTCTGATAGATGTACCAGGTTATATGTAAGATGGTAACATTAGGGGAAGCTGGGTGAAGGGTATATGGATATAACCCTTCACTCTTACGTAACTCTAAAATTGTTTAAGGGGCGCCTGCCTGACTCAGTAGAGCATGCGACTCTTGATCTCAGGGTCGGGAGTTCAAGCCCCATGTTGGGTGTGGAGCTTACTTAAAAAATTAAAAAAAAATTTTTTTTTTAATTAAAATTGTTTCAAAAAATAAAATCCTCATGCCCAGATCAATTAAATCAGGCTCCCCAGAAGAGGAGGCCCCAAATATCAGGTATCAGTATTTTTCAATTTGCCAGGTGATTCTAACCTGCAGCCAAGGTTAAGAACCACTGTTCTGAAGAGAGATGATTATAAAGTATGCTTCCCACCCGGGTTTGCTCTTAGAATTCCTTGAGAAGTTTCTAAGCAAGCATGCCATTGTTCTTTGGCCTTCATCCCCACCGGTCCCAGGTAAGGGACCCAAATTCCTTTGAGAAAGGTTCCAGAAATCCTCTGCCCTCCCTATCCAATCTGCAATCCTACGTCTCTGTGACGCCCCTGTTTCTGCATAGTTGAAGAACTGCAGAAGGTAAAAATGGGTAAGTCAGAAGAAAAACATAAATGCCTTCTTGTTCCCAATTCTCTAAAACCCCATAGCTAAGAACAGCAAAAAAGCAAAGAGCTGAAATGTTTCAGAGATACAAGAAAAACTGACGGGTTTTGGTTTTTTTTAAAGGAAGGGGATGAGGTTCTACCTGCTCCATAACCAACTCTTCCCTCCCCTGCCTCTCTCTGTGCAAATGACAGCCAGCCAGCTCTCCATGGAGGCCTAGGAAGAAGGTACAAAGTAGATCTAACGGCTGGATCCTCTCCCTGGGATCCAGCAACTGAGAAAGGGTTAGGGGCAGCACACCCCTTCCTCCCACGGGTGACCTCTCTTCTTCAAACACACTAAGTGATGATACCATTAGAAGCACCTAGGCAAGACAGGCAGAGAAGCAGAAGGAGCAGGCCTCCTCAGTGCCACTGGGGGCCAGCTCTCTCGCGCAGGGCTCTGAGCACAGGGCTCAGAGAAGCGACCTCCACAGGAGGGAGCAGGACAGTGGCGCATACCGGTGGGTCGAGTTTGAGGTCTGGCACATGGGGCAGGCTGGGGCACGTGCTCTGAAACACGGCACTGTAAGGGAAGCCAAATCGTTCACTGTGGCTACGGCCAAGGATGTGAACCCCCCAGCCCCAACTAGTGCTCCCGGTTTGCTCAAAGTGCCGCCAGCAGCAGCAGGTTGGCAAATTAAAAGCGAAGCGAGTACAGGTCACGGCCACGTAAAGGCAGTAATCGTGCACTCACATCATGGCTTGGCCCAAAGAGGTATAAATACACTGCACTGTCACAGGGAGAAGGCTGGGTCCTGGGGACCGCAGATGACAGTGTCTTTTCATTCCCTTCAGAAGCAGGCCTGGAGGGCTGTGCCCCAACTGACCCCCATTTCCTAAAGGAGGGCAGGACCCGCTGAAGGCTCCCGGCACTGAGGTCTGGTTCTGAGGACAGCCCAGGACCCACATCTATAAGGGCCATCTAAAACGTGGCCTGCAGGGGATGGGGACAGGCTGACAAGCTACTCCTCGGCTCTCCAGTTCCCCACGTGCTTGTCCATTCCCCAGAGCTGGGGCTGCCTGGCAAGCAGTTAAACCCCTGGGTTCCGCCCAGGGCTCTCCTCCGCTGGGAGGCCGGGTCTGCTGTGATTGGGCCCTAGAGGAGAGAGGAAAAGGAGAGTTAGCATCAAAGCTGGTGAAGGAAGCAGGTCCCATCAAAGCCAAGTATCAAAGTCCTCTTTAGGACAGGACAGGGCTGGCAAGGCAGAGGGGCCTCAGGACACCTCAGCGTCAAGGCAGAGCCGGGAGTGGGCAGTCAGGAAAACGGTCAGGCTGGCTCTGCCGCCCAAGAGAAAACCACTGGGAGGAGGGCTGCGTCACTGAGAGGCAGGAAAGCAGGGCAGGGGGTTTCTGCTCACAGGAGGCCAAGGCCATAAGGCTGGGCGAGAGGAGCCTGCTTGGACACGAAAGCCCGTGCGCCGGAAGGAAGCTTTAAGTTTCCACCACCGAGTGGGCTATTTCGTGACCCCACCAGTCTTCCAGAATAATGAAATGAAAAGTGGCAACGAAGGACAGGAAGGGCCCCCTCACCACCCACCCCTGGAGAAACACCTCCCTGTCTTGGGGCGGCCGTGTCCAGGGCTCCTCCCGGCAGCTAGAGGGCTGGGGAAGGAAAGCAAAGAGAAAGTGAAAGGGAAGATATTTACCTTGGGTGTTTTCTGAAAACAAAAAATGCTCACTAGTCCACAGTCAATTATCAACTGCAGTTTCCAAATGTGCCAAAGAGGGAAAGGTCTACGGGGAAGGCTAGAGAGAGCAGAGGGGAGAGAGACAAGAGGAGACCAGCTGTGCAGCTGCGCCGGCAGGACCGCTCGGCTTGGGCCACCCCGCGGGCGTGCTGCTGGGGGGGGGGGGGACGGGTGTGCCCCTGACGGCCCGCAGCTCAGAACCAGAGGGAGCAGGAAGCGCGGCGTCTGGAGTGGACTCTCCCTTGGAAATCAGCTCTGGGAACGGCCACTGTGCGGGGGTTACCCCGAGTTTGACATGACGGGCCTGGGGTCAGGAAACTTTCTGTAAAGGGCCAGTATTTTTAGGTTTTGCAGGTCATAGACCCTGTGGCAACAGCTCAGCTCCACTGTCGCAGCCAAAGGCACTCACACACAATCCAGAAACAAGCAGGCAGAGTCCAATAGGACTTTATTTACCAGCCCAGCAGCCAGTCAGTCTGCCGATCCTGCCTCAGGCAGTTACTAATTTCCCAAGCATCTCAATAAGGCGTTTTTCTGCCAGCGAATCCAGTGCCAAAGTCAATCGGGGGATGGTTCTGACCTGTGCTATTTAAGCAACGTCCCCAGCGACATCTCCACGTGTGCAGCTACACTAAGCTCTCTTGGGGGGCAGTGGAGGGCCACCTAGCAGAGATGAGCCGCAGTACGACCTCAGAGAGCTGAGGCAGGGAGCAGGAAGACAGCAGGCGAGCCTCACTGTGGACAAACGTCCGGCCACGTCTCGGGGAAAACCCACATCATGGCAACAGAACGGGAGGGGAATCCACTACGATCAGCACGGTGGCGCCTCGGGTAGACCTCTCTGGCTACGACACTGCCCCGGCCCCCGCGCAAAGCGGGTAAGCAGTCACTGAGGGGCAAAGGACCTACAGAGCCACGGCAGGTCACGGGCTTCCCCGCTTTCTGAAAGCAGAGCGCTCCCATGAAATCTTTTGTAAGCCAGCGTGGCATAAAGCCAAGAAACAATTACCATTTCAAGAAGCAAAACCCCTCTTCGGAGTTCTTTCAGTTAGTGAAAACGGGCACGACCTAAGTCCTTTGTAAAAGCAAAGTGGCGCGAAGCGAACTTTCAGGGGACACCTGTATTTCCTCAGAGGATGGCCCAATGAACGGCTGAAGCCCCAAAAGGACTTTAAAAAACTCCGCATGTATAGGGTGCCTGGGTGGCTCAGATGGTTGAATGTCTGCCTTCGGCTCAGGTCATGATCTCGGAGTCCTGGGATCGAGCCCCGCATCGGGCTCCCTGCTCGGCGGGAAGCCTGCTTCTCCCTCTGCCTCTCTGTCTCTTATGAATAAATAAAATCTAAAAAAAAAACCCAAAAAAACTCTGCATGTATAATAAAGAATGAAATGAAGGAAAAACCATGGTTCTTAAATTTAAGTCTATGCCTTGAATAGAACATGTGCCGTCTCAGTAAGCAGGTGAGGCCAGAAAAGGTTCATATTGAAAAAACCAACACCAAACGCTCACATTTTGAAAAAACAAATACATACTGGCTTTTGAGACCCCAGTCTAAGGTGATGGTGTGAACAAGCGGCCTCTCACAAAAGAACAGAGAACATCACAGTGGGTAAACACAGAACCGCGACCAGCCCTAACAGGTAGAACACCACTTCTCAGTACACACACACCGAGGAAGGCCCGGAAGGCCCGGATCCAGGGCTGGAGCAGCACGCCTCACGCTGGGACCCTTTTTACCAACGCACAGAGATGGAGCGCCCAGGGGGTGAGCCACTCACAGGCCCAGGCCGGGGCTTTCTGTCCCTTGCACCTGCACATCACCTCTCAGAAAGTATCCATCATAAAAACACGTTCGTGTTCGCAAGCGCGGGTCTAAATAACCAGAGCTGTTCCCTGTGGGACACCACTGCCCAGAGGCCAAGGGCATGCACAGGCTCCAGACCAGAGCGCTTCGGCCTCTCTCTGCTTCTGATTCTTCATTTGTAAAATGGGCCTAATGACTGCCACCTCTGAGAATGGAGACGTGTTCTTAGATGAGTGAGGATGAGCAAAGCTCCCAGCACAGTGCCAGGCAGAGCCAGTGTTCAAGAGCGCTCAGTGTCCCCACCTCAGAGTGCCCAGGGCGTCCGGCAGCCCGCAGCTTCTGCCACGGCCTCGCTGGAAGCCCCGCCCACTCCCCCAGGACCACCCAGCCCCCGAGTGTATCTCTGACCCCAATGTAGGAGCTCAATCAGAATGAAAGTACCTTCCTGAGTACCAAACCAAGAAAGTTCCCTAACTTTTTAAGCACTCCCACCCAAAGCCCACTCTCCACAGTCTCCTTTTTATCTACAAGGCAGGGTTTGCTAGCCCACGCCCCATCTATTTCATCCAACGCGATCTTCCGGCGACTCCCAGTGGGACCCTAGATGTGAGGGGCAGGACTTAAATATTAGCTTGACCCGACCAAACATCTCAACTGGTGCCCTTCTCAGCTCCTGGCATGGTGCCCACCAGCCAGCCACCTTCTGAGCTGGGCCCACTGGTGACTGGGTCTTCATTTTCCAGGTAACCTAACCCTAATCCTAACTGACCAAGAGTGTCTGGACTTGATCTTATTCCCATTTAGCAAGTCTTCTCTAATGAAGGCAACCCATGCTGACAGGTCGTCCAGAGAAAATGCTGACCGCACGTACTTTGCATGCGACCTGGCCTGCAGCGCAATGTCATCGTAGCTAGTCAGAAAGTGAAAAGAGGAAAAGGAAAGAATGGGCAGAAAAGGGGACAAGGGAAGAGGAATACAAGGCAGAGTGAGGGCAGAGAGAGTGAGTGTGTGTGGGAGCAGCAAGGACCAGCACAGGACATGCACGCCCTCCGGGCTGCCACACCGGGGGATGTGGCCCTGTGGGGCTCACCTGCCGCCGTGGCTGTCTTGTCACCGAGGAGCCTGATCTGGCTGCCTGGGATGACCTGGAGGTCTGTGTTCTCCGGGGACTGTGGCAGGTTCTGGGCTCGAGTAGCCAGGAGTGCATTGAGGTACTGCAGCCGCGTGACCTGGAGGACAGAAAGCACCCCCAGGCAGGTGCCACTTGTGAAGCCAGACGGAGAAGGCAAGTTCCAAGAAGGTCACACGTCTCCCTCCTGCCCACAAGCAGCAGAACTAGGTGGGAGAGTCACACTCAGCAGGACCAGGAAAATGAAGAGCTTTAAGCCAGCTAAGGGCAGAGGAGAGCAGTCAAGCAGTGTCTTTAAGATCTCAAAAGGAAACTGGGCGCACAGTCCCAGCGACGGGACTAGACCGCCGGCAGTCAGAGGGACCTCCAGGAGCCAAGGCCGTCTGTCCTTCAGAGCAATTAACACGGTCCTGTTCCAGCGAGTCTCAGAGAGACTCAAGAAGAATTTACTCTTAATCCATACAAACTTGCGGCCAGCTGGTTTAGCCCCTGGGGGACACAGAGCTGCCTAACAGCCAGCACCAATGAGCAGCCCAGACAGTCACCTTAATGAGCTGCAGGTCGGAGAGGGCCCTCACGGTGTAGTCAGGACAGTACGCACACAAGCGGGCACCGTCGGCTGGCTCGGGCTGCAGGTCGTGGCGGATGGACTGGAGCGAGGACACCGGGGACTGGTGAACTATCAGAAGGAACAATCAGTGACGTCTCTGGTGGGGACAACTGCACCGCCTCGGAGATCCACCCCACAGACCACTCTATGATGTGACCACAGCTACGAACAGAGAAGAACGGCAAGCACACTTCCTCGCGGGAAAGGCTTGGCGGGGGCAGGAGCGAGCAACAGTGACGAGCCCCAGAGAAACGCTGCCCCTCCCTCGACACAGCCCAGAGAAGAGAAAAGCCAGCCCCTCCTCAACTGGAGCACCCGACAGGACGCGTGGGCTCTGGAGGAAGGGGAGGCCAGACCCTGGGCCCCGGAGAGCCGCACAACCAGCAGCTGAGCCCAGCCTTCCGCTCCAGGAGGGGCTGGTGCTTACCTGAGGATGGTGCTGTCAGGGCAGACACTCCATAGTAGGTGAAGGCCCCATTCTCAAACTTCAGGCCCTCTTTCCCGATCTCCACCTCAACCCTGCCCTGGGAGGCGGAGGGAGAGGGAGGGAGGAGGGGCAGGGAGAGAAAGAGATGTGGACAGATTACCTTCCCCGCCAGATGAGAGCACAAGGAGAAAGCACCAACCCCAATTATTGAGGGGGCGTGGATGTGCATGATCCTCCCTCTCTCAGGCCCTTCCCTCCTTCCTGAGCAAGTGGGAGGCTCCAGCCTGGGCTCCCGGTTACCTGCAGGATGAGAATGAAATAGTCCACTGGCTGGCTGCGCTGGTACAGATAATGGTGTGCAGCCAGACGGTTGCTCTCGTCAAACCTCACTTCCTGGTTGACACTGGGATGCTTCAGCAGGTGCAGCAGGACCTTCTCGGAGATTCGCAGGGGGCTGAATACATCCACCTCTGCCCCGTGGTGGGAAAAAGGGACAGTGTCCACCGGGCCCAGAGTGGCCTGCATGACCACAAGGCCTTCTGCTGCCCCCCGAGCCAAGTCACCTCCCCAACACGAGGGAACTGGGCAGGCCGCACACCCCCCCCACCCCGCCCCGCCAAGGCCCCCCGCCGTGGCTCGCCAGAGGTGGTGCCTGCCTGGCTGCAGCTCTCAGCCGTCGGCAGAGAGGAGCCGTCCCTCAGGGGCCCTGAAGTGCTGACAGGGCTGGAGAGAAGCGCCGAAGGGCTCCTGGGTACGCTCCTCCTTCCCGGGACTGAGGGCACTCGGTGTCTGCCCTGGGGGCCTCTTGACCCACCGGACGGTGGGCCAGCGAGCAAAGGCCCACCCTTCACCCTCACCTCGGGACAGGAAGCGCTGGGTGGCCAAGAGCAGCTGAGGCGAGATTTTCACTTTATGTTCATCGTCAGACACCTTGAACAGGGAGAATTCCTCTTTCGGCCTGAGGGGGGCACTCGGAGGAGCAGGCTTCTTCTGCACGGCGGCATCTCCTAGGATGGCGAGAAGGCCCACTGAGGCAACAGTAGTCCTCCAGTCAGTATGAGCAAACCGAGGCCCACTGCGCGGCCTGGGGGCTCTCAGGTGGGGGAGGCAGCACCAGAGCCCCGGGGACACAGCCCTGCTGGGGCCTGGTGGCCGCTCCCCACACACAGCAAACCTGGCAGGGCGGAGGGGGTTAGGCCCGTACTCCAGCCATGTCCTGAGGAAGTACGGACAGGGCCTGCTCCTGTCCTCAGAGCTGGAAAGGCAGAACACTGACAGGACGGTCAGAGACCCCTCACCAGAAAGCACGTCTGCAGATTACGGGCGCGACATGGCAGCAGCTAACCTGATGTCCCCATGCCTATGGCGGCCTGAGGAACCAAACTAAAGAGGCTGCATTTTGGGGACAGACGCAGGGGCAAAGCGATTCACTTGATAGCAAATGGAGCTGGGGGGTGCTCAGTGTCCCAAGCGTGCACGTGAGGCCCCGGGCCATCAGGTCCAGGCTCTGTGTCTGCCCTGCAGACCTCAGCCATCTTCCTAAGAGCCAGACACCCCTAAGGCATGATCACGGGCCCCCGGATCTTTGGTTTTGGAAAGACCCTCTCCGCAGTAAAGAACGGGATTCTCTGAGGCGAGGCTTCTGTAACGTAGAAAAGAACCCGAGAAAGCCAAAGGGCCATGGACGACGGGAGCCTGGGAAAGGCCCCTGAAGGGCAGAGCCCCCATCTGTGCCGGAGAAACCAAACTGATGCTGCAGCCAGAGCCCCAGGCAGGCAGTGGGGCTGCAAAGGCCCCGCCGGGCCACCGCGGCGTCGCATCCAGGCACAGCCGCGGGCCCTCCTGGCCCGCTCCCCCGCGGCCCCAGCTAGCCAACAGCTCTGACTGGAGATCCAGCCTCGTTTCAGCAGCATGGAGACCCACTGTCCTCTGAGGCACACCACACATCTCAGGAGGCTTGAAAGACCGGCTGAGATGGAACGCTGCCAGGAGTCAAGACTCACGGTAGTCCTCAGACTCGTCCAGGATCTCAGACTTGATGATCTCCTCAATGACGTCTTCCAGCGTGACCAGGCCCAGCACCTCGTAGAAGGGGTCACCTTCACCCTCGTTGTTCACCTTCTGCACGATGGCCAGGTGGGACTTCCCTGGGGAAGGGGACGCTCAGGTTACATCCCATTTGAGGTGACGTCTGTGTTCCCACAATGTACCGGGCCCCAGTGAGACTCTTCCTAAGTTCTTACTTAAGGCTCTCAACACGCTCGTGAGGACGAGCCTCCCTTTACACACGGGACCCTAAATCTCAGGCACTATGGTCAGCCGCACAAGGCCACCCAGGCAGGGGCAGAGCGGGCAGCCTCGGGTCCACAGAAACGTGGTTTAGATAAGGCTGCGTCAGGCCGGGACAGATGCTAGGGCTGCACGCACAAGGGCACCAACTCCAGAAGCATGGGCTCCCCGGGGACAGTCTACATGGGGGAGCACAGAAGGGCCACCAGTGACTCTCCTGGGGAAGCATCCCCATTCTGAAAGCTGTCCTTTATTTCCAGAAGCCAAGGTCTATGCACGTCATCCAGGGGGAAGATGATACACGGTGAGTGGCCAGTCAGAGCCCAGACTGTGCGGGAGGAAGGGCAGCAGCCTGGAACTGTTCACCTTCCCCTCCTTCAGCTGAGCTTCCTATTGGTTTGTTTGTCTGATAAAGAAATGGAAGCTTGAACAAAGCCCAAGCCTCAGAGTGCTGGGGACTGTTGAGGAAACTTCAAGAACTGACTCTGCTTTTCATCTATGAAACTTTATGAAACCTGTCCAAAAGAAACAGAACGCAAACCATATATGTAATTTTAAATTTCTGAGTAGCCACATTAAGGAAAAAAACACAGGTGAAATTAAGTGGTAACATATTGTAATTAACACAATATAGCCCTCAGTATCACTTTGACATGCAATCAACATAAAAATATTAAAACAGGGGCACCTGGGTGGCTTAGTCCTTAAGCATCCAACTCTTGATTTCGGCTCAGGTTATGATCTCAGGGTCGCAAGATTGAGCCACACATCAGGCTCCGCACTCAGTGTGGAGTCTGCTTGAGATTCTCGCTCCCTCTACCCCTCCCCCTCCAGCACTCACTCACTCTCTCAAATAAATAAAATTTTAAAAAATAATAAAAAATATTAAAACAGGAGCACCTGGCTGGCTCAGTCGGTAAAGCATGGGACTCTTGATTTGGGGTTGTAAGTTCAAGCCCCATGTTGGATGTAGAGATTACTTAAAAGTAAAATCTTAAAAAAAATTATTAAAAAAATTTTTTTTAAAGATTTTTATTTATTTATTCATGAGAGACAGAGAGAGAGACAGAGGCAGAGGGAGAAGCAGGCTCCCCGTGGAGCAGGGAGCCCGATGCGGGACTCGATCCCAGGACCCTGGGATCATGACCTGAGCCAAAGGCAGACGCTTAACCGACTGAGCCACCCAGGCGTCCCTAAAAAAATTTTTAAATTAAAACATATTTTCCTTTTTTGTACTGTCTGTGAAGTCTGGTGTGTGTGAGGCACTTCCAGCACATCTCAGTTCAGCCCAGCTGTCTTTCGACCACATGTGGGCACTAGCTGCTGGACGGGGTTGTGCAGGTCTAGGATATGAACTCAGAGAAACTCATCTCAGCCATGCCCTTCATTACTAGTGAAAATAGTTTTGGGTAAAAGCAAGCCTGGATCCATGTAAGGGGGTATTTGCTTCAAGAATCTTTTGGTAAAGCAAAAAGTCAAGTTCACTTCTTTGTGTCAATCATACTTTACATACCTTGGGTTTAGTTACAGTGTAGTGAACTTGAGTTCAGAAACACACTCTCTCGAAGTCTATCTGGCATGCTCTGCCTCCTCATTCTTTCAGCATCCATGCCCCCCCCACCTCCCCCTCCCGCATCAGGTGCAGGAAGACCTCTGCTCCAAATTTATTTTATTTTTTTTTAAGATTTTATTTATTCATTTGAGAAACAGAGAGAGACAGTATGAGCAGGGGGAGAGGCAGAGGGAGAGGGAGAAGCAGGCTCCCCGCTGAGCAGGGAGCCCGATGTGGGGCTCGATCCCAGGACCCTGGGATCATGACCTAAGCCGAAGGCAGACACTTAATTGACTGAGCCACCCAGGCGCCCCTGCTCCAAATTTAGATAAAAAGAAAATGTCCAGTCAACCAAAAGCTATTATTATTAGTAGACCACTGGCCAAATGATCAAGAAAGGAATGAGGCAGGGGCACCTGGCTGGCTCAGTCGGTGGGGCGTACAACTCTTGATCTCAGGGTTGGGAGTTCGAGCCCCATGTTGGGTGTAGGGATGCCTTAAAAATAAAATCTTTAAACAAAAAAAGGGAATGAGGCTGTAGAAAAGAAAAAGAAAACATTTACTGTATTTCATCAAATTGAAGATGCCATCAATTGTGAGACACATCCTGACTGCAAAGATGTTGAAATACAAAAAATGATGCACCTGTGAACTGAAGGAATGCGGCACATAGTGCTTACTGTGCTGGCCACTAAGTGCCGTATTCATTTATTAAGTTACTGGGAACAGAGGATTATTCCCATTTACAGTCTGCAGAGAAAACAGGCTCAAGGCTCAAAGAGCTTCAGTGACTCACCCAAGTGCAAAACCGAGATGTGAGCCCAGGCAGCTAGCTCCTTAATCTGTTTTTTTCCTTTCCTTTTTCTTTTAAGATTTTATTTATTTGACAGAGAGAGAGAGAGAGAGAGAGAGACCATGAGCGGGGGGGCAAGGGGAGAGGGAGAAGCAGACTCCCCGTGGAGCAGGGAGCCCAATGCAGGACTCGATCCCAGGACCCCGGGATCATGACCTGAGCCGAAGACAGACGTTAATCGACTGAGCCATGCAGGCACCCCTGAATCCATTCTCTTAACCACCATACTCATCTCGTTTTCACTGGAGAACAAGAGACCAAATCTTAGGAGACCCTCCCCTCTGGGTGAGTTACACTGGGCCAAGGTACTGTCTCCAGCACGGGGGTCCTTCTAAAGAAAACAAAGTGTTGTTCTTCAGGATGCTCTAGTATCTTCAGACAAAAATTACAGGCAGGGATGACTACACTGTCTTCCCCCTTTCCAGGAGAAAAAGGCCAGGGGTCCCCGAGAACTACCTGATCATTCCTGCTGAGACAGAAGTAGTGAATGAGGAATAGCAGCATTTCCAGATGCTGCCCACCCCTGGGTATCTGTGCTGGGAATGGCTCACACCAGCAGACGGGCATCATTTCCATGAGGGCCATGCCGACCCCGCCACATGATACTAACCTGTCAGACCAGATGAGGAAGGCCGAAGCTCGACATACAATTCTGGTCAGATTCTAGGAACCAAAGCCCAGGTTCTAGATGACCATGTAAGAGCAGAGAGAACCCATTTCAGCTGCATTCTTCCAGAATGCCAGCCCCATAGGTAGGTTACCCTTAGAATGGACTAGCCTCTCCCTTGCTTTCAAACTTTTGTAAAACAGGCACAAGTTTCTCAGTGACCCGCCACATGGCATGACTGGATAACAGACGAAAGCAGAGCCCCTGAAAGATCCCCCAACACAGTGGCCATGGGATTTCATCTCAAGACAGAATGTCTGAGGGGTCCAGACGGCAACCACGAAAAAGCAGTAGGGGTACACAGAGAACAGGCAGCTGGAGGGATTAAAGTTTATTTCTCATCTGATAGGACAAAATGCTCTGAAAACACACAGGCCCCTGGCTGGCTGACTAGAAACACTAACAGGCCCCAGGACAAGTGCCTACAGGTTCTCCCTGAGCAAAGAGCCTCAGGTAAGGGGCAGATGACGCATTTACCAGAATCAACCAAAAAGCCCTGAAAAAGCTCTACGCAGTTTTCATTTTAGTTAGCAGGCTCAAATGTACTCATAAATTATATGGATGCTAGAGAACTCTTCCATAATGCCTAATTTCTAGGGTATCTTTAAAAATGCAGATGGAGTTTAAATTCCTCTGCCTCTGTTTTATTTTTTTTAGATTTATTTATTAAAAAGAGTGAGTGAGAGAGAGCACAAGCAGGGGGAGGGGCAGAGGGAGAGGGAGAAGCAGACTCCCCACGGAGCAGGGAGCCTGATGCAGGGCTTGATCCCAGGACCCCAAGATCCTGACCTAAACAGAAGGCAGATATTCACTGACTGAGCCACCCAGGCGCCGCCCCCCCCCCTTCCTTTATTTTTTAAAGCAACTGTCAGAACATATCCTAGGAGAAAAGTGCTAGGCTAACATTCCTCACAGCAGGTCTGACTCTTTTCAGAATCCTGGGGATCCTTTGACTTCTGACAATGAGCCAGAACTCGGTTGGTTTAAAGCAGAGATTGTGAAAAGCATGCATCCTAATTCCTCCTTTGGTTGACTGTCCTTGAATATTCTCACTGGGGGACTGACAAAGATGGTGGGATTAATAGCTTTAAAGAAAATACACTTTACTGCAGGTCCAGAGTACACTCTCTTCCTGGTAATGTTTGCCCAAAATACTCAGTATCATCTTAAGTCTGCACACTAACTAAGGACCGCCTCACCAGAAATGGTGACCACGATGACCTCCCTTCTCTGTAAGTGCTCTGCCTCAGGGAAGGGCAAGAGCATTCCGAAGCCAGAAACCCAGGCCTCACCTTTAGCTCCTCAGCTAACCACAAAGCCCCCTCAATTCCACCTCCCGATGCCCTTCTGGATGTCCTCTCCAGGCCCGCTGCCCACCTTTATTCAGCTACCACCGTTTCTTAGCTGGACCCCCTACCCACTGGTCTCCGTACCAGTCAGGGCTCAAAGTCAACGCCCCGGAGATCAAGTCCAGCCTTCCCAGGGTCTCAAGCTGGGAGGTGGCAGGGGCAGGATGGAACCCTCCTTGGCGCACTCCAGGCCACCAGAACCTCCACTGCCTCGAAAACTACAGAGGCCCAGATGGAGTACTCACCAGCAGAGGTCTGGCCCCCACCCCGGGCTCCCCTCCCCTGAGAGGGACTGCATAGCCACTTTCTGGGGGAAACAGCCAAGAGTACCCAAGAGATGCTCCAGCAGAGCAGTCAAAGCTGCACAGCAAAGTCTCCCACCCAATCCTCAGGTACAGTAAGGACAGTAACTGCCTAACTATTCAACACCCAAGCCACGACTAATTACTCAACATCCATGCGCCCTGGGGCCAGGACACTTCACAGCTGCCAGGAAGATTGGGGGCTCCACTCTCTTCCCAGCCTCATATTATGCAGCCTTTCGGGTCAAACCCATCCAAAGTCCTGGGGTGTCCCCCATGCTCTTCCTGCAGGAATTCAGGGGTGAGAAGCATGGCTGGCGGACAAGGAGCAGCCAAGTTCTGGGGAGCACATCCAAGCCTGACAATGAGAGGACTGCAGAGGAACCCACACCTTCACACTTGGAGGCTGGGCTCCATTTTTACCTGCAACCTTGGAGTTGCTCAGATAAACCAAGGTGAAAGAAGAGGGTGAACTGTGGGGCACCTGGGTGGCTCAGTTGGTTAGGTGACTGCCTTCGGCTCAGGTCATGATCCCAGGGTCCTGGGATCGAGTCCCACATCGGGCTCCCTGCTCTGCGGGAGGCCTGCTTCTCCCTCTCCCACTCCCCCTGCTTGTGTTCCCTCTCTCGCTGTGTCTCCCTCTGTCAAATAAATAAATAAAATCTTTAAAAAAAAAAAAAAAGAGGGTGAACTGTGGAGTTAAGTGAGACCCTGACAGACCTTATTCATGATCAGAAAAGGGGAAGTTAAAAAAAAAAAAAAAGACAAAAGGGAGACTAAATCAGTATCCATAAAGTTGCTTCTGATGAAATCTAAGTGGAAGTGTCTCCCACACCTGCAGAAAATCAGGTATCATTCCTTCTTCTGTTATCAGCATGGCAGCAGCCCATGAAAGACCTTAACAATGATCCCTTGAAACCTCACAGGCCCTGCTAATTTGATGATATGTGTGCAGGTGAAAGCCACCAGGTGTCTGAAGACTATCCTCTTCTGTTCTTCTAGTTTCTATTTAAGAATTTAGACCTGTTACAAAACCAAAGCCCACAAAAATGAAGGAAAAAGCTGGTGGATTAGAGTCAAGTGGACACAGCTCCCCAAATTAGGCCTACCAGGAAAAGGGGGATTTTGCTTTCCACAGCGCTCTGAACGACAGCCTTTGAGTATTTCAAAAGGTCACTGAGAGCTGTGAGGCCATCATCTAAAAGGGTACTCGGAGAGACCTCCGTAAGGATGGGACCCTTTCCTCAAGGCTTCCATAAACCCCCACCCTTTTTCCAGCGGAGAGCGCTGGCATTCGTGTCCCCTCCCCGATGTCCCGTTACCTCGTTTGAACTCCTCCAGGACAGCGTCCAGCTTGGTGTCGTTGAAGACGAAGTGGAGCGGATGGTTGTAGAAGCGGGTGATGGTGCTGAGCGGCGTGCAGTCTTCGGGATCCACGAAGGCCAAGTCCTTTAGGTAGAGCATGTCCACGATGTTGGAGCGCTCCTCCTCGTACACTGGGATGCGCGTGTGGCCGCTCTGCATGATGCTGGCCAGGACGCCGAAGTCCAGCACGGCGCTGGCATCCAGCATGAAGCAGTCCTCGAGCGGCGTGAGCACGTCCTCCACGGTCCGGCAGCGCAGCACGCCCTTGCTGAGATCGCTGTAGGGGTCGCCGCCACCGCGGGCCAGCTCTAGCACGCGCTCGCGCAGCCGCCCGGGCCGCGCCGCCAGCTCCAGCAACTGGCCCACGGGCAGCGCCACCGGCAGGGTCAGCAGCACGGCCAGGCGGCTGAGCAGCAGCGCGCGCGGCGCCAGCGCCAACGCCCAGCGCCCGCTCACGGCAGCCGGCACCACCTCGCCCACCAGGAACACGAGCCCCGCGCTGCCCAGCACCGCGGGCACGGCGCGCTGGCCGGCCGCGCGGTACAGCAGCACCGCCAGCGCCGCCTGCGCCAGGCTGGCCAGTAGCAACAGCGCGCCCAGGGCGCAGCCGGCCCAGCGCCGCGCGGGCTCTAGGCGCCGCGCCGCCGCGCGCTCGGCCTCCGAGCCGCTCTCGCGCAGCACCTGCACCTCGGCGGGCGCCAGCGCCAGCGCGCTCAGCTGCAGGCCCCGCGCCAGCGCCGCCAGCGCCAGCAGCCCCGCCGCCCCCAGGCCCAGCGCCCAG
>NC_058412.1:76007470-76027313 GCF_002201575.2 Neomonachus schauinslandi | reverse complement strand
CCGCCTCCTCGGCTGCCGAGCCGCCTGGCTCCACGCGCAAGGCCAGCAGCGCCGAATGCGGGCGCACGGCCTCGGCGCGCAGGCGCAGCAGCGCGCTCCACTCGCCCGCTGGGGCCGCCGCCTCCCGGGCCGCCGAGCCGTCCGGCTCCCCGCGCACCGCCAGCAGCGCCGAGTGCGGGCGCGCGGCCTCGGCGCGCAGGCGCAGCAGTGCGCGCCACTCGCCTGTGGGGGCCGCCGCCTCCTCGGGAGACGCGGCCGGCCCGCCCTCGGGGCAGCCCGCCCCCTCGGGGGCCACCCAGGACCAGGAGCTGTTGGCCAAGCCGGAGCCGAAGAGGCGCAGGCGGAAGGTGGCCTCCGGTGCGGCCCGCACCTCTCCTCCGCGCTCCCACCCCGCGTCCGCGGCTCCGTCCTTCTCCAGACAGACGCCCAACACTCGCGGGCCCGACGCCGCCTCTCCGGCGGCGTTTCCCAGGCACAGCGCGGCGAGCAACCAGCCTAGACGACCCGCCGCCGCTGCCGCCGCCATCGCCTGCTGCCCCCTCTCGGCCTCCCGCGCAGCCTACCCCTCCGCCTCCCCTGGACCAATCGTCTCTAGCCTTGGCGCCTCCTCCGCCAATAGCCAGCGGACGAGGGCGGGCCCCAGGGTCGGACTAGGCTGCGCCGGGGAGTAAACAAGCGGCGGCGCGATCCCGGGGCGGGCCGGGGGCGTGGGGCTCTCGGCCCTGCGGGGCTCGGCCGTGACTCCCAGGGCGAGAGGTGGCCAGCGCCCGGACGCGCGGAGCGGCGAGCTGGGCGTCCGGTTCCCACAGGCCGTGCCGGCACGCCCGGATGCCGCACTTGTGCTCTGGGAAGTCCCTGACTCGGGGCGCGGAGCGGAGCGGCTTGCAGGCAGAGATTTCAAGTGTGTGGCAGATGTACCGTTTCTTTGGAAAGGGCCCCGTGAACCACTGGCCTAGGGGCAAGGAGAGCTGAAAGAACCGGTGACCGGACGTTGGGAAGCTCAAGTTTCTTGGAGATTGTGCCCGACTGTGCTATAGGTCTGGGGACGTGAGACACAGCCCTTTGCCTTCAAGGAACTTGCATTCCTGCCAGGGAGAACGATGGTAATTATGTAAACACACGAAATCACTACCTCATTGGACCCTCAGAGCTACTTTTACAGGAGAAAAGTGAAGCATGACTTAGCACGGATGCAGGATTCCAACACGACCTGCCTGGTCATCATCCTAGCCACGTTAGCAGAGGGCAGCTCTGTCAGAAATTACTGTTACCTGGTCACGCCACTTCTAGCAGATAATCCTTGGGAAAATACTTGCTCAGGAACAACAAGAACTATTCAAGAGGATCCTTACTAGAGAGTTATTTAGAAGACAAGACCAGCCCGGGAGGCGGTCTTGACAGGATGGAATGTTTTTCACCCATTGTGTATTATCTCTGTATGATTGGAAGGAAACAAACTTAACAAGGCTTTTTTCTACAGGGATCCAGATTGTTTTTGTATTTTCTTTACGTTTTTATGTATTTTCAAATTTCCTAACAAAAGTAGACTTTTGATAAGGGTGCTCATATTCATGTCATTTAAAATCTTCATAGAGAGTCTACGGAAATACATTTGCTAGGTCATGAAAATACTAAAAAGTATAGGCACTGTGGCCACAATTAAGTAAAATGTGTGGAACGCAATGTGCAAAAATGAGCAAATCCATGGCAAATGACCAAAAGAAAAAATACTTTGTGGAAAAACTCTTCAAAGGATGCTAAGAATGTCTCTTCAACATTGTAAATTCAGCGCTGTGACTAGGCCAACCACGTCTCCATGTTTTCAGTTTTTATCATCTAGAGGGTGCTACACCTCACTTGCAGATTACAGAATAAGCCACCAGCAGAAGCAATAATGACACTACTGAGCCTTTCCACTGGATCAGCATGCCTCCTTTGAAGAGAAAAAAAAAACTATGGATTCAGCCCCTTTAGTTCACTCTTCTGTCTCCAAGTCCAGATAAAATGCTGACATTGAAATAGAATGGATGACATCCTTGGAAGTTATATGCCTGGAAAAGTTATTAATTAGCAAAGAACAGTTCCAGAGCAAAGACAGGAAAAACTCCGTATGGATCTGGTCTCAGGTGCCCTTGGAAAACAACCAGTAATCCATATTTTGGAGAAAATCTTTGGGTAGGACAACTGGATCGCACTTGGAAACACAAATGGTCATTTAAACTGTGGATACCCAAAGACAGAAAGAATCCAGTAGGGCAAAGCTGCTCAAGGAGGAATTTTCTGTTAACAATAGAGGCCTCTTGAAGAGGCCTCTTGAAGAACAGTACTTCTCCAGCTTCTTTTTCTTCATTGGCTCTGCACCATTCTTTAACCCCATCCCCTGGGTTGTCATTGCGTCAATGGAGACACATGCCACTTGACCTTCAGGTCCCTCATTGACCCTCCCTTGGCGATTTTCCTTACTGCTCATTTGGTTCAAGACATTTCCATGTTTCACCTAAATACTTATTCTTGAGTTTTAAACTCATAACTATTGTGACTTCACTGGCTAATTTTTGCTTATTTCTCAAGTCTGCAACTGTCACTTACTCCAGCTGGTCTTCCTCGACCATCTTGACTAGGTTGGGTCAAGGTTATGGGAGCTATGTGCTCTTCCCTAATAGCATCCAGTATTCACCTTTTTGTAAGACCCGTTCATTCATTCATTCAACAAGTATTTCCTGCAATGTACCAGGTACCCATTCTAGTGCTGGGGCTATGCGGGAATGAGAAAGGCCCTGCCCTGCCAGAGCTTAGGTTCTAGCATGGGAACAACAGACAATATACAAATCCTCATTTTAATATCTGGCAATAAACGCTATGGAGAAAAACAAAGCAAGATAAGGAAATGGATAGAGGGATTGGGGCCATGCTGTTTTAGATGCGCTGACCAGGGAAGTCTTCTCCAAGGAGGTGACATTTGAACGGAAGCTTAGATGAAGTGAGGGGGTGAGCCTCACAAAGACTTGGAAGAAGTGTTCCATGTGGAGGAGAAAGGAAATCAAAAGGTCGTGGTGTGCCTGTCTCCCTCAGAGACTCTTCCTCACTACACTCAGAGGGGTTGATGGCACCTGGCATGTAGCAGGGGCTTACCCATGTGTGGAACATACAGTCAGATGAAATTTATTCTTGTGTCCACCTGCTTTTGCATCTGTTATTTTATCTACAATGTCCTTTTTTCTCCCTAAGTGCATCCCTTTTTTTAAACATTAGCCCCAATTTGTCTGCTTTGGTAAGCCTGGCTTGCTTGGGCCCCTGGCCCCAGCACACTCTGTTACACACCGTAGCCACAGTACCTATGGGCACCGCACGAGTCCGCACACAGAAACCTCAGGAGTGAACGCAGTGAGGGGACTCTCAGGTAGGCTCTTCAGGGGTTGAGCTGTCCAACTTTGAGACCACCACCAGCTCATGAGCAAGGACAAGGAGGCAGCTGCATGTTATGAAGCAAAGCGATCATCCTGTTGGATCAGGCTCCTTTCTCCTTCAGCCCCCAGGGGGGAGAGGAGAGGCTATCTGTCCCCTCTAACCGCCCCGTCTGGTACCTGCAGGCAGAAGACTATGGTGTCCATTTTCACAAATTCCTAAGTGTGGCAGCTGAGCACACTTGCCCCATCCATCTCACAGCAGCTGCTACTCTCTAGCTCCTGGGACAACAGCCTTGATTATATATATTTTGTAAATTTCATTTCTGCTTCCTTTTTACTGTTAAAACAGTCCCAGAATACTTGCCCCTTGCCCTGTCATAGGTGACAGCCAACCACAGCCACCATCTCTACGACAGGTACTGAATACTGACAGAACTCAAACAGGCAAATTGTACACTCACCAAGACTTCCTATTTCATTTTTTATTACCAATCAAAAATAAATTCCATATATTGTTTAGCAAATATTATCATTGTCTTGTGACAAAAGACACAAGAGTCATAACAACAAAACTCCCCGAGAGTCAAACTCATAACAATGCCAAAATAAATCACAAAAATATACAAATTAAAATCTTATGCAAAATAAATACGAGTTATTCGCTATGGTGGCTGTGACTTCCCTACCCATTTGGAGGCCATTTGCGACAGTCTCCCTTACATGGGAAGACACGCAGGGGTGCGCCAGTTCCAGGGTACAGCTCGGCCCAGGAACCAGAGGTTGGAATAGGAAGTGAAAAATTGCACTGGGAGGAGGAAGTCATCGGACCAGTAATATTTGGAGATAATTATGACCCTCTGCAAGAAGTGATTATAAGTGGGGAAAGGGAGGACCATCTGTTGGGTGGTAACCGTGTGTGCAAAGAGGTAGCTGTGGAAGTGTGTGCACCTGCTCCTTTTACTTCACACACTCACTTGGTTCAGGCCAATGTGGTTTGCCCCACCTGGCACTCAGGTCTCTCAGGAACACAGCTTTGCAAGCTCCCATGTGGACTCGGAAAGCAAGCTGCTCCTGTAGAAAACTGAGGGGTTTCCCCCCACAGGGTATAAAGGTCTGGTGGGGTTTTTTTTCCTCATGACTGAGAACCTATGGGTGTCCCCACCTTCTCTCCAGACTTTGAGGAATAAATTCTGTGACTAGGGGAGACTTCAGAACCGGCCAGGGGCAAGTGTACTTGGTGCAGACACTTCCTGGTCCCAAAAGCTAGGATTCTCCAGGCGCCTGAAGAACAGAGCACTTGGGGTGACAGAAGTCACTGGCTGAGGAAAGGGTCAATAACTACTACTTAGGTGGAAGGTGTACAGAGTCTCCCCTACCTGATCTTGGGCCCCCAGCAACCTTTCGACCCGACAAAAGGGCCAACATGGACCTTAGGCCCACAGCCCCCCAACAGTGGCAAGCCTGGGGCTCTGCAGCAGGGCCTCATTCAGCCCCAGGGAAAAGGCACTGGGGCAGAATTTCATGTGGGGGGCAGGGGAGCTCTCAGGATCCAGTACCACTAGCTTCAGCAAAGGCCAGGATGACAACTCAGGCTAGGATTACAAAGATGGGGGAAATAGGGCTGCCAGTTGTGTGCCTTTTAGGTGGAAACATCCTTTCCTGGGTTTTTTAGGTATGTGAACAAGGTTGGGTAAGCCTCAGCCACAGAGGAAAGGGCATGAAGAACCTGCTTAGGTTGGCTTCCTATGTGTCCTGCTGTCCTCAATCCCCAAGAGGCAGTGGGCTTTGGGATGAGAAGTAGGGAGTCTGGAAAGAGGGGCTTTTCATAGGTCAGTGACTGACACTTGACTTTCACTGCGGGGTGGGAAAGGGGATGGTCTTAATTGCTACCAACACAGATGCCCGTGACCAGGTTCCCTCCTGGAACTGAAAGGAGTATCTCAGACAAGTCACCCGTAATGTAGATGTTCTCCCACCTAAGGGGAAACCTTTGGTAAAAGTAAGGGCAGGGCCTGGGGAGCAGGGGTAAGCAACCTTAAAAGTGTCAGACCCTGCTTAACACTCTGAGTCAAACCAGTAGAGACAAGGGTGAGAGTCCTCAGCCTGGCCCAACTCACCAGGAGAGCCCATCAGCGGAGTCCTAGGAAATTCCAGGATCCAGCAGTTGACAGGAGTAGGTGTGCTCCTCTCTGTAGCTGGGAGTACCATGTCCCTCATCACAGTTACCCAGAATCCCTCGGCCTCAGCAACGTCAGACAAGCCTCAGTGCATGTGTCCAGGCAGTTGTTCTCAGCGCTACTTGGTTCTTTGCTTCCTGGAAGGAACTGTCTTCCTCCCAAGAGAAAACCTTCCTCCAGTGGGCCTCTGGGATATCAACTCTGGAGGAGGACAAGGAGGAGGAGGAGGAGTGGGCTCCCTGAATCAGGGACATAAGCCAGAAGGTCATGGCTGGGAGCAGATTATGGCTATTGCTTCCTGGGGTGAGAAACCCTACCCCTTTTCATTAAAGTTTTTGTGGAAAAAACTTTTTTTTGTTGTTTTAAATAAAGTTCCTTAACCCTGTCTTCCCTTCCCCATTCCTTTCTCCAAACAATATTTAAAAAGAGGAGCAGTGAGCCTAGTTCAGAAATTCTCTCAGTAAAAAACAGCCTTGCTCATGGTAGCTGGCCCACTGCCCTGCCAGTCCAGGGCTGGGCAGCTGCTAATTTGGAGCTATTCAGAGGTCCCTGTCAGAAGCCAAAACTCCCCACACTCTGGGGGCCATCTGGCTGCTCAGTTAGAAAGGCTATCTGTGCCCCTTCTGGCCTAAAAGGCTCCCTATCGTCATGTGGGCCCACTGGGGAGACCCCCGCGGGACTGGCGGGGGACCCCGGGCCCTCCTGTCAGATGGCACTCTCATGGGAAGCTTTGTGCAGCAAAGAGTTGCGCTCATTGAGAAGAGTTGTGGTCTCATCTACCACGGGCAGCTCGGACTTCCCGGCTAAGTTCTCCGTGCAGATGGTGCAGCCATCCAGGGGAAACTGAGGGCAGTTCTCCATGCGTGAGGCCAGGAGCCCATTCTGGTACTGTTGCCGAGTGATCTGCAGGAGGAAGGGATGAGGTTCACAGAGAGTCGGGACTGAGAGGCAAACCTTCCAAGACCCAGGGAAACAGTGCTAGCCAGGGTTGGGGCTGGGGGTCCAGAAGAGAGGACTTGACCAGCTGGAGAGAGTGAGGAGCACGAATAAGGAGGACACACATCTCGGGTCCGGGCCCTCTGTGCTGTGTGTGGTGGATGAAAAAGAAAGAAGCTGCTGATTCCTGAGGCAGAGTGATCCAAATACCCAGGACGAGGAAGACAGCGCTGCCCAGAGGGAGAGACGCAGGAAGCACCCACCTTAATGTACTGGAGGTCCATGAGCGCCCGGACACTGAAGTCAGAGATGTACTGGCCCAGGATGGAGCTGCCAAACTGGTTGGTGCTGCTTGCCAAGGTGGCTGTACTTGCGAGATCCGTGCGGTCCGGGTAACTAAGGGAGGCCGAGCGGCTGAGGGTGGCAGGGTGGGATGGGGAGTGGTCTGTGGGGAGAGACACACGGTCAGGCCAGGAGCCCCCGGTGCCCCTCACAGCCTCTTGTCTAACCTGTCCCGTGGACACGTGGGAGCGGGGCCCCCACTGGAATGGAACAGTTCTTAAGGACAAACAAGCTGCAACTGCAGAAGGTCTGACCTCATCAAAGCAAATGAGTTAGTTTGTTTAGAGGTGTTGTGCAGTATTAACAAGCCTACCAAAGCAGAAAACAAAAACCAAAAACACAAAATTTAGGTCTACAGAAGCCCTCATGTCCCCAACAAGTCATCAGTCAAGGGCAACACAGTGATTACTCCTCCACGGGAGACCAGGCACTGTCCCTGTCTCCACAGCAGCTTGTTATCAAGGGACATATGCTGCATACATGTCAATTACATTAAAAGGAAGAACGTACAGCTTGTATCCTCTCATGACGCATCCACACAGACCTCTCAACATGATGCCCTTTTCACATCTTAACTTGCTTTCAAGAGGTCAAAAGTGTGTTCTGCACAAGACCCGTTCTATGTGGAACAGACCTGCCCACGTGTGTCTGCTGCCCCCCCGCCCCCCGTCAGTCTGACAAGGGGGACAGGGGCAGCCGGTCCCTCTCCCAGGAGCCTCATGCTCCCAGAGCTCCAGGCCTCCCACACTGCTGGCTCCTCCAGCCTGGTCCAAGTCCCCCTGCCCTGAGGCAAAGCCCGGGGTGGTGGTGGAGGCGCCTCCTCCCCCAGGGGCAACAAGGCCTCCTGCAGCCCCTTGTCAGGAACAGGGGATGACTCAATCGCAAATGAGGAAGGAGGAGACTCCTTATTTTCAGAAAGGAACTGTACACATACTGTGCATCATTAGCTCTTATTTTTGAGAACACTTAGAAAACAATGAAATACACAAGAAGTTAATTGTGAAGGCATGCTGGCTTCTTTTAAGCAAACAGGAAGTGGACTAAGCTTATTTACTTAGTTGAGCACTAAGTTACTAAGTTAGCTATTTTAACAAACATCTCCGAAGAGAGCTAACATAATGAATCTGGGTGACTGAGTGACCAATACAGCTTTAACTGAGATTGAACTCAGTAATACCCTGTCTTTGAGTTTCCTTCCTAAAACTAGGAAAATATAGTCTGGATAGTCTATTATTGGGCAGTGTACAATCATTAAGAGGATCATGTGTGTGTGTCACTTATCCTAACTCAAGTAACACCTTTGATTAAGTTCTAGAAAAGAAACACAAATACTATGGCTATTACCTAATATTTCACATTAATCATTTGGAAGATGATGGAATGCTTTTAATTAATGCTTATTAACACTCCAGAAATTGAATTTAGAAACAACACAAATTAGTGATATGGCCTTTTAAAAATAGAGGCCCTAAAAAGAAATACACCAAAAGACGAAACCTTTGTTTCTGAATAATGAAATTATGATACTTCTTAATTTTCTTTTTTTTTTTAAGTTTTATTTATTTATTTTAGATGGAGAGAGAGACATCGCTAGCAGGAGGGGCAGAGGGAGAGAATCTCAAGCAGACTCACACTGAGCGCAGAGCCCAACGCAGACCTTGATCCCAGGACTCTGAGATCATGACCTGAGCTGAAACCAAGAGTTGGTCACTTAACCAACTCCGCCACCCAGGCACCCCAATACTTCTTAATTTTCTTAAGACTTTTTCCCCTTTTCTCAATTTTCTAAATAAGCTATATTGCTTTTATGATTGAAACAGAACAATGAGGGGAGCCTGGTTGGCTTAGGCTGTGGAGCGTGTGACTCTTGATCTCCAGGTTGTGAGTTTGAGCCCCACACTGGGTGTGGAGATTACTTAAAAATAAAATCCGGGGCGCCCTGGTGGCTCAGTTGGTTAAGCATCTGACTCGTGATTTCGGCTCAGATCATGATCTCAGGGTCATGAGATCGAGCCCAGCGTTGGGCTCCACACTGGATATGGAGCCTGCTCAAGATTCTCTCTCCCCCTCCGCCCCTCCCCTGCGCTCGCTCACTCGCTCTCTCAAAAAAATAAAAAATTAATTAATTTAAACCTTAAAAAATAAAATAAAAATAAAACAGAATAATAAATGTGTAAAAAATGACTTGGTAATTCTATTTCTGAAAGGATATCCTATGGACACAGTCTTAAACACAGATAAAGTTTTTTCATAAAGAGGTTTACATCATGGTGTTATTTAGAACACAGACCCCAATGACTGTCCATAAGGGGGGATAACAAATGAAGGCACGTGTGCTTGGGGGAACACTGTGTGGCTCCAACAAGAAAGCTGATGGAAAAGCATCTCTGCTCCTCTATTAGGTAAAAACAGCAGGATCCAAGCCATGGATGCATTAACTCCTGGCCATTATGAAACAAGAGCAAGAGCAGAAGAGAGAAGGAGGCTGAGGTGTTGGCCAAGGAAGACCAACATGGTCCACAGATGTCATCCACTCAAAGGCCGTTAGCAGCTTCCCACTTCCTACCACAACCAAAAGCTGGCTGTTTGAAAGGGACGAGTGACTTCTAAGTCACCTTTTTACCTTTTTTTTTTAAAGAGAATCAAGAGAAAAGTGTGCTTTGGTACAGTGGAGAGGGAGGAAAAAAGCCAGCTCTACGAATATAAAATGGGAAATGATGGACTCTGGTGATAGGTGTTTAGGACTGTTGGGGCCCCAGGAGCTTCTTTTAAGTTACACACGGAGACTGGAGCTCAAAGGCACTTATAAATGCACTTAACCTCCTCAGGGCTCACCAGGCCAGGCCAGAATTCTGATGGGGAGACCAGCACCTTTTGCTACCCCCTGCCACCTCCATTAAGTGGGACGGGAGTCCCGTGAACGGAGTCAACCAACACAGTTACCAGCAATCCTGGGCTAAGGCTCAGGAGTGTGATGTATCAAAGGCCAGAAACAGCATGTGGCATTGGGCCTTTTCCTCAATACTCTCTGACTGGAATGTCACAGTTTAGTTGTAATCGAGAGAAAAACAGAAATAAAAACTGAGCTCTACCCGAACATTTCATACCCAGTCTCTCACTGCTCCTGACAATTCTAAGAAGTGGGCACATCTATTGTTCCCATTACACAAGAGGGAACGAAAGACTGAGAGGAAGTCAGCTCCCGGAAGCATTTTAGCTAGCCAAGTGCAGAGACAGCATTCACACGGGGCCGTCTGCCCGGGGCCGCACTTCTGATGCCCGGCGGCTGCCTCCCCCTGGCAGGCAGACACCAGCAGCAACAGAATGAAGAGCAAAGCCTGTGAAGAAAGGAGGAAAGTTTTTTAGAGACAGCTGATGAGATGACAAGGCATTCTGATATTTGTGAGTGGCCTTGATCAGGGGGTGCGGAACAGCTGGGCTCACTCGGCCTGGCCAGAAGCAACCCTCCCTTCCCACTCGAGCTGTGTGTTGGTGTGCGCGCGCGCACATGTGCACGTGTGTCTGTGTCTTCTCAAGGACTGAGGACCTTTGGAGAGGCCCTTCCAGGACCAGGGCAAAGCCACCCAGTAACTGGGCCTGAGGCCAAGCAGAGCCGGTGCAAATCAGGCTGGCCCACAAGTGTGAACGGGTGGAATGGCCCGAGATGCGAGGGGGGAGCCCCAGTGGCTGCTGGGTGAGGTTAATAGAGCTGTGGTATGTGGGCTCAGGCGATAGGTGGCAGTGCAAACTTCTCCAGCCATGCCGTGTTACCTGAGAGCCAGGAGAGCAGGGAGTTCCGCTTGCCAGGCGGACACCCGACCTGGGTTGAAGGCACTGGAGCAAAAGAGGAAAAGGTCAGCGATGGGTAGGGTGAGGCGGCAGAACATGGAGCCACAGGAACAGGATGGAGAAGCAGACCTGCTGGGGGCCAGTCTCCCTTGGGCAGAGAGGGGGCACAATGGAAAGGGGGACATGGCTCTGATGGGGAGGGAGCAGACCAATGAGCCCTGCTCAAAGAGGGGCAGAGGCTCCCACAATGAAGCCATAGCCCCCCCCCCCCCCCCCCCGCCGAAATCATCTCTCCCTTCTGGCCACTTCAAGTGGGACCTCCAGGAGTGCCTCCAGGTCAAAGGACAGAGCCAAGGACCCTGGCCCAAGCTTCTGAGGCATTGCTGCAGAGAAAAAGTGCCTGGAAGAAATGTCCCATGACCATGTGCCCTTCTAGACAAGATTTCCCCCGGCTGGCTGGCGAGAGGTGCTCTTGGGAGGGGCCGAGAAGTCCTCCCTAGGTCCAAGGCATCCAAGCAGGGGCCCCCTGCGCCAAAACCCAGCTCTGGAGCCTTGTCTCCCCACTGCTTCCTTCCTGGAGCCTGCTCCTGCTAGGAGAGGGGCAGAGCTGTGTCACGCCAGTGGATAAGCTGAGCTGTATCAGTATACCGGGGTGTCCTGGCCCCCTGCACACAGGGTCCTCTTTGTCAAAGGACAGAAACAGGCATAGCACAGAGGCTCTCCACGAGCCACACACACACATCAGTGTGTGGCCTGTCCTCCAGCCACAAAGTGGACTTTCACTTTCCAGCCTGCAGCAACCCAGGGCCCCACTCAAGGCTCAAAGGGGCCATGCAACTAGCAAGGAGCTGATCTGGTGCCCACTCCGGCCACAAGGCCCCCTGGCAACAGGAGCCTGAGCCACCCAGGACTAGAGAAGCAGAAAGCACCACAGTGACCAGAGCGGCCCTTCCCTGGACTTCCCACAACCTCTCCTGGAGGGTGTGTCCAGTCCCCTCTTTGCCCCAAGTCCCTTTATGCCATCAGAACCAGCCCTTAACCAAAAGGCAGTAGCTAAGCCCCCTGAAAAGCCAAGCCCATCTGCACCCTGCCTGGTAAACAGGCCCTGGCCTGACTCCTGGCCATGGACACCCTGGACGCCCTCACTCCCCACCTCAATTCCCCTGCCCCCGTCTCCGTGAGCAAGACCCTGTAGCCTCCGTCCACCTGCCTTCTCTCATTCTTCCCGCTGCTACGGCTACTAGACCAGCTGGCCCAGTCTGCTGTCGTACATCCTCCCTGCTCCAAGGCCAGTCGGGCTTCTTGCTTCCTATCACAACCACATGCTGTCAGCTTTCCGGGGCTCCCCGACACGTCCTTACTCCCCATGGTCCCCCCCAACCAGGTACACTGGAGGGCAGCACGGAGGCAGCCCAGTGACTCACCAGAGGTGGGCGAGGACAGGGCCATGGTCCCATAGTAGGAGAAGGCGCCTGTCTCAAACTTCATGTTCTCCTTCCCGGCCTCCACCTCCACCTTCCCCTGGAAGAACACAGGGTCAGGGTGACAAACAGGCTGAGAAGGAAAGCTCAACTGAAGGAAAAAAAGGACGAGGCAAGAGGGAGAAGTGAGGGCGAGGAAGAGTTGGTTCCAGAGCCCTGACGAGCTCAGGGGCCCTGACCTGGAGGCTCCAGGGTAGCCTCTCAAGAAGAGGACAGGCAAAGGGGGAGCAGAGGCTCAGGGGCAGGCCACACGCAGGAAAGCCCTGCATCCCCCAGCCATCTCAGCAGGTGAAGAGGGCAGAGTGGGCACAGGAGGGCAGGCATGGAGCAGGCTGCTCACCTGCAGGATGAGGATGAAGTAGTCAGCCGGCTTATTTCGGGTGTACAGGTAATGGCGGATGTAGTATTTGTTGTGCTCGTCAAACTTGAGTTCCTGAATGACATCTGGGTACTTGAGCAGCCGAAGCAGGATTTTCTCTGATATTAGAGAGGGGCTGAACTGGGGAACCTCTGTAGGAAGAGAGAAGAAGAAGACTTCACAGGGGGCCCTGGGCGGGCAGCACCGGGAACACAGTCACTGTGCTTGCTCACTGCCCAGGCCCCCCTTCCCTTCGGTTCTGCACCTCGTGGGAAAGCAGCACCCCTTGGATCCAGACTGGTTAGACTCGGGTCTGCCTGCCTAGGCTGGAATGGTGGTTCCTACGCTGACAGTGCATGACCTTGGGCCAATTACTTAACCTGTGTCTCAGTTTCCTCATCTGTAAAATGGGATTAAAAACTTCATAGGGTTGGGCACCTGGGTGGCTCAATCGGTTAAGCATCTGACTCTTGGTTTCGGCTCAGGTCATGATCTCGGGGTGATGAGATCAAGGCTGCATTGGGCTCTGCAGCCCGCTTGAGAGTCTCTTCCTCTCCCTCTTCTCCCTCTGCTCACGCTCTCTCTCTCTCTCTGAAATAAATAACTCTTTTTTTTTTAAAGATTTTATTTATTTATTTGACAGAGAGAGCGAGAGAGCACAAGCAGGGGGAGCAGTAGAAGGAGAGGGAGAAGCAGGCTTCCTGCCGAGCAAGGAGCCCGATGTGGGACTCGATCCCAGGACCCTGGGATCATGACCTCAGCCGAAGGCAGATGCTTAACCATCTGAGCCACCCAGGCACCACTGAAATAAATAACTCTTAAAAAAAAAGAAAAAATTTCATAGGGTTGGGGCGCCTGGCTGGCTTAGTCAGTAGAACATATGACTCTTGATCTCGAGGTCGCAAGTTAGAGCCCCGTGTTGGGTATAGAGACTCCTTAAAAAACAAAACAACAACAAAATACACTTGGTAGGGTCATGGTAGGTTAAAGGGGATAATACATGTAAAGCACTTAGACACATGCTTGGCATATGGAAAGTGCTTCATAAATGTTACCATCATTATTATCATTAGCACCATCATCAATATCCTGGCAGGAAAAATAAAGAATTAACACCCTTTAGCAAGTGAGGGTTGGGAAGAAAGTCAGATTTGGGGGGACGGAAGGAATAGGCAGGAGCTTTTCAAATCAATCACCCAGGTTCCCAAAGGGGCTTTGAATCAGGGGTGAGAAGAGAGGAATGTCATTGATCTAGAGGTGAAGTCCTGCTGGCCCCAGCGTATACAGGCAGAGGGGAGGGGGCAGTGACGAGAACAGAGCTGGATTCAGGCTCTGAGTACATGAGTCAAGACAAGCGCTATGGACCCACGCCATGTGGAAGGGCCTCTTTCTCCCTCCTGCTCCCCAGCATCCAGGGGATCCCCAGTGCCCACCTCAGGTACTCCCAGTGGTTCTTTTTTTTTTTTTTTGGCCTCCCCCCTCTCCCAGTGGTTATTTTCAGAACTTGAATGCTTCCTAGAAGTTTGCAATGACTACCCATCAACAGAGAAAACAAACCACAAGGAGCACCCCAGGGATGGAGGGAAGCCGCCTCGCCCCCTTTCAGAGGCAGCCATGTTTTCCCTGCACCTTTCACCTGCCATAGCCCTTGTGCCATGGGAAGAAGTAGCCAGAGACCCAGAAGGCCCCCTCCGGGACTGTATCCCACCAACACCTGAGGGCCCTCCTCTTGCTCTTACCCGTGGCCAGGAAGCGATGAGCAGCCAGAAGTAGCTGAGGTGAAATTTTCACCTTGAGCTCATTGTCAGCATCTTTGAAGGCTGAGAAGTCACGTTTGTTCTTCTCAGATACTCGTTTCCGGCTTCGGTTGTCAGCTGTGAGAGAAAGAATCTAGAACTGAGAACACTGTCCCTGATGACTCCGGAACAGACTAGAACCTGCCCGCCAGCTCCCAGCTCTGCAGTCCCCTCTTCCACACACAAGCAGCAGTGTCTGCATCAAGGCGGCGTCCCTGGCTCGATGCCGAGGCACAACGCCAGGGGGAACAAAGGTGGCCTGCTTTCACTGATCTGAGGGGCGAGCCCGCTGCTCACCCTGGCCAGTGTGAGGCATCCAGTTCCTGGGCCTCAGGGTGCCGGGCCTCCCACATCCCTGCACTGTGGCCTTCCCACCTAGGGACACCCAGGGAATAAGCAGGCAAGGGGTTTCAGACAATGGAAAGATTGGAACTCACTGTACATATCCGACTCGTCCAGGATCTCAGACTTGATGATCTCCTCAATGACGTCTTCCAGCGTGACCAGGCCCAGCACCTCGTAGAAGGGGTCACCCTCACCCTCGTTGTTCACCTTCTGCACGATGGCCAGGTGGGACTTCCCTGGGAGATGCAATGAGTCAGACAAGAGCAAAGGGCCCAGTCATGAGACACCGCCACCAAAATGTTAACACATTTGGGGTCATGAGTCACTGGGGTGGGGTCATGGGTGGTTTTTTTTCCCCTTTTCTGTATTTCCTGAAGTTTCTGCTGCAAACAGATACGGCTTTTATGAAAAGGAAAGCCAAAAGTATTTTTTTTAATTAAAGACCTTTCATTTCATTAAAGGCATTTCATTAAAGACCTTTTGTTTCATTAGAATGAAAATGGCAAGGTCCTGCCTGGTGCCATGTATCAGGGTCTCCTGAGAGTCCTGGAGAAGGGAAAGACCCACAATGACAACCTGTGGACAGTGAGCCATCGGTTGGAGATGTGTATGCGCCAACTGGACATGGGGCTCCTCAGACGGCCCACACTGCCCACGGGGCCTCCAGGGCCACTCACATTCCTTCACCCTGCTCTCCTTGGCAAAGGCCCCAGCATGTACCCAGGGGCCGTGATACTGCCCAAGGCAAAGGCTCTCAGTTCCCAAAACCATTAACAAATTAGCCCAGGCTGTAATTAGGCCAGGCAAGTACTATAATTAGAGAAGGGCCACCGCTTCAACCTAAAGCAAGAGAAAGTCAGAAGGCAGAGGGAGGGGAGGAGGGACCCTCCACAGAAGCTTTGTCAGGGGGCTGGGGGGGGGGGGGGGGGGGGCAGGGCTTTCCAGGCCCTCCTTCCGGGTTTCTATCCTGTTCCTGTGCCCCTCATTCCAGTGCGTGACAGGAGGGAGACAGCCAAGGCTTGGCCTGCACTTCAGTTTGGATGGAACTGTGTACCCCACACAGGGACACAGGTTTGGAGCAGCCTAAGGGAAAAAACCCTGGGAGAGCTGAGAAGGTCAAGCCAGGGTCTCCTGGGCAGCTTCCCCTTCACAACCAAGTCTGAGGGCCCCATCGAAGGACTTCTCTGTAGAGGGCATTTTCCAAGGCTCCAAGGCCACTGCAGATCCCCCAACCCCAGGATGTGCTCCTCAGAACTCCAGAGAGGTGCCAGTTCTCAGGACCAGCATTTAAAAAAATAAAATAAAGGAGAAAGATATCAGAGTACGACACATGTGATGGGGGGGGTACTGTTTTGTGCAACTTTCACTATCACATGCCAGTCACTGTGATACACTCATCTCCAGCTCCGAGTTGTGGTCAAAAAACTTTCAGCACCTTGCTAGAACTATGCACCTAGACCAGACCTAGACAGAACCATGGCTAGACTTGATCAAAGACTTTCCGGTGTCTTCTAGACGTGAGCCAACTAGAACAAGAGACCCATCAAGGGCCTCCAGCGGGCAGCAGCTACTCAGAGCCAGGACCCTGGGGTCTGGCCCCCCAGGCCTCTCTGCTCTGCCTGCTGGAGGCTGCCCACCCAAGAGTGCCTTCTAAAGAGAGAAACAATGCTCTCCGTGGTCTAAGGCAGTCGGCTAAACTATGCCATCAGGTGGGAAGCTTTTACCACCTTCCAGACTGGCACGCTCTAAGACCGGTAATGCCCAGTGTTGGGGGAAACAAGCGAAACAAGCATGCCCTCACAGGTCCTCGGGATGATGGGCAGGTAAACGGGCGCACTTCAAGAGGCCAATCTGGCAGCATGACTCAAAACGAAAGGTCCCTAACCTTGGACTCAGAAATTCCACTGGTAGGAAGTTAGATATAATCTTCTCCAAAGCAGGAAGACACAGAAGCAAAGAGGTTCAACAGAAGAACATTGTTTTTAACAACCTCAAACCAGAAACCACCTAAATCAATAGCAATGGACCAGGAGTACTGAGGGGGGCCACCACTGCTCTGGGGAAAAGGCAGCAGGCTGAATGGACAGAACGTGGAATGAAGCCCAACACAGGCTGCTGGTGGAAGAGCAAGCAGAGGGACAGACTGCATGGTGCCCGCTGCCTCTGCAGAGACTCGGGGAGCTGGGGGAGATGCTGAACTGCCTTGAAATGCATAGAAGAGGTAACAGTGGTCTCCTCCCGCGTTAAGTAGAGCTTGGGGGAGGGGCCCTACTACCCCTCCTTACTCTGGCTCCTTCTAACATTGTTCTATTCGATGGGCAGGTTTTACTCTAGAATTTTTTTTTTTTAAGATTTTATTTATTTATTTAAGAGAGAGAATGAGATAGAGAGAGCATGAGAGGGGGGAGGGTTAGGGGGAGAAGCAGACTCTCTGCTGAGCAGGGAGCCTGATGTGGGACTCGATCCCGGGACTCCAGGATCATGACCTGAGCCGAAGGCAGTCGCTCAACCAACTGAGCCACCCAGGTGCCCCAACTCTAGAATTTTTTTAATTGAGAAAAAAATCAGGGGGAAAACAAAAATAAGGGGAACACACAAAGGGAAACTAGCGAGAGTCTAGGGTGAGCAAGGACCCTCTGTGCCTCAACTGGCACAGACTAAGTCCCGGGGAATGGGATGTGTCTGAAGGTGGCTCAGTCAGCAGAGCCTTGCTCAGAGCCCAGAAGTCAGAGCCCCTACGCAGAAGAGACACAGCTTCAATAACCTGAGAAAAACGTCCTCCTCCCCACCAAACCTCCAGTTAACCACGGGCTCACAACAAATCCTGACACACAGTCAGGGGTCGCGCTGGGCCACACCGGGAAAGGCTGGTGGCTTCTCTAAAGGATAGAAACATCCGTCCTGCAGAGGAAATGAGCTGATTCCTTGAGCCCAATCTTGCCGCCACTCTCAGCCCTCCAGCCCTCTCTCTGAGGATCCTTTGTGTGTGGCATCAGTGGTGCGTGCGGGCGCCCTCTAGAGACAGGGAACTTGTAGGTGTCCAAACCCGGGACACCGCCCACAGTCAGCCTTGCTCGGCGCGCTGAGAGCCCAGTGTGGGGCGCTGACTGTGGCTGGCTAGCTGGGGCCCCACACACAGGTGCTGGGCTGGGGGACAGTAGGTTACCCTCTGCTGGCCCAGCCATGGGACTCTGAACTGCGTTTGCCTTTTTCTAATTTCTCTGCCCGGAGGGGGCTTTTTTTTTTTTTTTTTAATGTTCTTAGCAGTTGGGTATAGAGTTTGGAGGGTGCAGGAGAGGGCTGGGCCAGAGATTCTCCTCCTTGGCCAGAGAACCTCTCTTGCCAAGGTCACCACTGACCTCCAGTGGTGGGGTTTCATGCTCAGGCTGCAGCTGCTGACCAGGGGTCACTCTCTCCCGCTTCCTGGAAACCCTCCCTCTCCTTGGCTTCAGGCACACAGCTCTCCTGGTGTTCCTCTGGCCTCAGGGGCTGCTCCTTCTCCCTGACCTCTTTATGTGAGAGGGTCCCACGGCTCAGTCCTTGGACCTGGTCCCTTGCCTCATGACTTTAAATACAAACTGTATGTCAAGGTGTCTCAAATAAACACTTGGGGCCCATCCCTGTCCTGCATCCTCCAAACTCTATACCCAACTGCAGGCTGACAGCGAGCCAGCTCCTCCGGATGCCTAACACCTTGAACTCCACATGGCCCAAACCAAGTTCCTGCCCTTTCCCCGCCCAGCCTTCCTCATCTCTGTCTGTCCAGTAGATCAGGCCACGGGGGAGTGAACTGCGCCTCCTCTGTTTCTCTACCCTTCTCTATCCAACCCTTCCATCAGATCCCGCCAGTTCTGCCTGCATTGGACACCTAGACTCCAGCCACTTCTGGTGGCTTCCACTGCTACTATCAGTCTGGGCTACATCACCTCGTCCTCATCCACACAGCTAGACTAGCCTCTGGTCAGCTCCCTGCTTTATCCCCGAGCCCGGGCTGGCTCTCAACACAGCAGCAGGAGGGGCACAGTCAGGTCACCTCATGCCCCACCAAGTACCTCCAAGCGGCTCCTTGACTCACTGCAAGGAAAAGCCCCACCCCCCACAGTGGCTCCGGTCTCAGGGCCCTTGATGCTGACCCTCTCCTGTCCCTACTCCTTTCTCTCCAGCGCTCAGGGCAGCCACAGGCCTCCTTGCTGTTCCTCATACAAGAGGCTGCTCCCTTTGCCTGGCTTGCTCCTGCCCCACATAACTGGGTAGCTTGCCCCCGCCACTTGAGGTCTTTGTCCAAATGTGGCCCTTAAAACTGTGACCCCTCCTCCAGCACCCCAACCCTAGTCATTAAAGCACCTAAAATAGGGCGCCTGGGTGGCTCAGTTGGTTAAGCGACTGCCTTCGGCTCAGGTCATGATCCTGGGGTCCCGGGATCGAGTCCCGCATCGGGCTCCCTGCTCGGCAGGGAGTCTGCTTCTCCCTCTGACCCTCCTCCCTCTCATGCTCTCTGTCTCTCATTCTCTCTCTCTCAAATAAATAAATAAAATCTTTAAAAAAAAAAAAAGCACCTAAAATACATGATATAATATGCTTATTCATTCTATTTATCGTTTATGGCCCGTCTTCTGCTAGATTTTGAGCTGCATCACAGCAGGGGCTTTAGTCTGTGTCCCCAAAACTCAGAATGGTGAGTGGCACACAGCAAGTGTTTAATGGATGGATATTTGTGGAATGAATGACTCAGTTCACACGTTTCCTTAGGAGAAATGTAATCAATGCAAAGGGGGAAAGGGGTGAAGACTAGAAGAATTCTTTTGAATTTTAGTAATTAAGAAGTTTCTAGGAACCCTCCTACACTGTTGGTGGGAATGCAAGCTGGTGCAGCCACTCTGGAAAACTGTATGGAGGTTCCTCAAAAAGTTGAAAATAGAGCTACCATATGATCCAGCAATTGCACTACTGGGTATTTACCCCAAAAATACAAAAATAGGGATCCGAAGGGGTACGTGCACCCCGATGTTTATAGCAGCTATGTCCACAATAGCCAAACTGTGGAAAGAGCCAAGATGTCCATCGACAGATGAATGGATAAAGAAGATGTGGTATAGGGTGCCTGGGTGGCTCAGACGGTTAAGCGTCTGCCTTCGGCTCAGGTCATGATCCCGGGGTCCTGGGATCGAGTCCCGCATCGGGCTTCCTGCTCCTTGGGAGCCTGCTTCTCCCT
>NC_058412.1:76007113-76007370 GCF_002201575.2 Neomonachus schauinslandi | reverse complement strand
ATATATATACAATGGAATATTATGCAGCCATCAAAAGGAATGAGATCTTGCCATTTGCAACGACGTGGATGGAACTGGAGGGTATTATGTTGAGTGAAATAAGTCAAACAGAGAAAGACATGTATCATATGATCTCACTGATATGAGGAATTCTTAATCGCAGGAAACAAACTGAGGGTTGCTGGAGTGGGGGGTGGGGTGGGAGGGATGGGGTGACTGGGTGATAGACACTGGGGAGGGTATGTGCTCTGGTAAGC
>NC_058412.1:75987134-76007103 GCF_002201575.2 Neomonachus schauinslandi | reverse complement strand
ACAGGGTTCTAGAGGGGAGGGGGGTGGGAGGATGGGTTAGCCTGGTGATGGGTATTGAGGAGGGCACATTCTGCATGGAGCACTGGGTGTTATGCACAAACAATGAATCATGGAACACTTCATCTAAAACTAATGATGTAATGTATGGGGATTAACATAAGAATAAAAAAAATTTTTAAAAAAGAGAGATTTTGTTATCTACGTGTGGTGAGTGATGGATATAGTTAACTAGACTTAGTATGGCAAACATTTATGAAAATATGGAATTATTATGCTGTACACCTGAAACAAATTATGTTATATGCCAACTGTACCTCAATTAAAAAAAAAAATCTAGAACTGACAATAAATTTTCCAGCCTGGAATTATTGGAATTTCCCAATCTTCTCTTTCTTAATAGCCACGATCTTACTGAAAAGCGACACAGAGCAAGGGTTAAGAGCTTGGCCTCTGGAGGAGAATAGCTGGGGTTGCCAGTTAGTTGTCACACGTCTGGAAAAGATTCTTAGCCTCTTTGAGCCTCAGTTCCTATCTATAGCATTTGGGGGATTAAGTATTCAATAAAGGTTAACCATTAATGAAGGCACTTCTTTCTGCTCTCTGCTCTTAGCCTTTTCCAGAGCTCTGGGTCTGGGGCATTTCCGGGGAGATTGGGCCTCCTGGGGAATCTCTGCTCCCTTGGATGCCCCTCTACTCTCTGCTGCTTATCTATCTTAACCTCTTCTCTCCCTAACTGGGACACCAGGGAATCCTGACGTGAAACAACTCAAGGAGAGGTGCAAAAACCCCTTGCCCTGCCCGGCTTCCCTGATCCTCAGATTATGCTCCTGCAGTGAGAACACAAATGTGCGGCCAATCAGGATGGCAGGCTTAAGTTTCTCCAATTTGCAGGAAACAAACAATTCAGTAAATGAGGAGCATCTCCTCAGTTTTAAGTTTCTCTGCCATACATCTTTTTCCCTTAAGCTCTGGCTTCTGTTCCCCTTAATATACACACTAGGACCCAGATAAGATGGTATCTGAATTAGCATGTAATTATCTAGTGGGCTCATTTGACCTCAATGTATTCACAATTCCAAGAAAGGCACCATGCCCGGACAGTGGGGCAGCCTGCCACCTGGGCCAGTATATGAGAACCACCGCAGCCCAAGTTGGTACCCGCGCCCACTGGGCACCTTTGGATAGTAATAACAATAATTTTTAAAATGGCTAACATTTATTGCATGAGGACAGTGGTGCCAGGCACTGAGCTAAGGACTTTATATGCCTTACCTCATTTAGTCCTCACCACAGCCCTCTGAGCTGGATACCATCACTAATGTGGATGGCCAAATCACCAGCAACCAAAGTGAAATTTTTCAGAGACCACGAGTCAGTCACTATTTTGAGCCTTTCATGAAATAAACTCCACTTGCATAAGCTTTAAACTTATTCTTAGGGAAGTGTGAGGCAAGCTGGACTAATTTTATGTATTTATTTTGAAGATTTTATTTATCTATTTGAGAGAAAGACAGAGCACAAGCGGGAGGGGCAGGGGCAGAGGGAGAGAGAACCCCAAGCTGACTCCCCGCTGAGCACGGAGCCTGACCAGGGGCTCGATCCCACAGACCCTGGGATCACGACCTGAGCCGAAACCGAGAGTCAGACACTCAATGCCCTGCACCACCCAGGCGCCCCTGGACTACTTTTAAAGCAGGACTCGGGTGACTGTGCATGTGTGCGTACATGCATATGTGTCCGGGTGTGAGAGCCTGCTTGCAGGGGTAACTGTGTGAGTCTGCTTGCCTGTGTGTGGGGGTGAAGTGTGTGTTTAAGCATGCCTGTGTGGGGGCGGGGGTGTGTGTGTGTATGTGTGAGCTTGTCCTTGTGTGTATTTGGTGGGGGAAGGCATGAGTGTGTGTGGGAGTAAGCCTGCCTGGGGTTGGGGGAATGGAGCAGCTCCTGGCTGCCTGCTGGCCAGAGACCTGGCGTTCCAGAGAGCCCGGGGAAACCAGTCTTTCAAGAACCCTGCCCAGGTCACAATAAATCAGCCCTGCAGCATGGAAGCGACTCTGACTATAACCTCTGGGGAATGCTCCAGCAACACCAAGTTTAACCCCCAGCAAAACAGGCTGGCGGCTAAAACAAAAAACAAACAAACAAAAAAAACCCAACAACAAAAAACCAGGCTGGAGGCTGCACACCCCAGCCCTCTGGGCTCACCTTTTCATCAGCCACACAATGCAGCCCAGCCCTCAGTCTGGGGATACCCTCCAAGAAGCTCCTCCCAAGAAGCCCAGGGACAGAAAGGGATTTCTTGTCTTATCGGAGGAGAAATCTGAAGAACCAATCTAAACTGGGTTCCAAAAGCAGGGCAGTATAGCCAACGGTTTCCACGTGAAAATACATATGAGTGGCTAATAGGAAACTTTACACGGCTGTAAAATGAAAATGGTTTTGATCTTGCTGTTTGTGACGTGACTTTTAGAGTCAATTTCTAAAAAGGTTATTGTAATAAATCAAAATATTTAAAAGTAGTTCTCTCCAGATCACAGGTTCATGCGTTGTTTTTGTTTAGATGTGTGTTTTCTAAAGGTCTGAAAATGAGATGTATCTCTGGGGCGCCTGGGTGGCTCAGTCGGTTGGGCATCTGCCTTCGGCTCCGGTCGTGATCCCAGCGTCCTGGGATGGAGCCCTGCATCATTTGGGCTCCTTGCTCAGTGGGGAGCCTGCTTCTCCCTGTCCCTCTGCCTGCCACTCCCCCTCTCCTCCCGCTTATGTGCTCTCTCTCTGTTAAATAAATAAATAAAATCCTTAGGGAAAAAAAAATCAGATGTATCTCTTATAATAACCACTAGTAAAAAGAAAATCGTATAACAAATGGAACAAGGATAGACTCAGGAGTCCAGACTTCAGTCTGTGGAATGGACCAGGAGTCCTTTATGCAGCCACAAAGCCTTTCATGACAGGTTGTCTTGGCACACTCAGGCGTGACAAGAGGGGTAACCTGAGGGACAGGATGGGTCAGCTCCTTGTCACAGGGCTGTGTCTGACAGCAGACGGAGAGGCTCAGAGGAGAGGAGGGGGCTGGACCAAACGGCAGCTGTGCCCCACTGTCTTCGCTGAGGGCCATCTCGGGCACCCCTGGCAAATTCTGTAACTCTCATATCCACAGAAAGGGCTGAGAAGCAGTCGAAACATGTGGAAGCAGTTTTACCCGAAGTTGGTATCAACGACTGAGAAGCTCAATTCTCCTCCTGTGGTCTTGTCCAAGTTCTCCCAGAACAAGAGGCACAGAACTGGAAAAACGTCGTGTCTCTCCACCCTTGAAGATCCAGTGGGAATGCCACCTCCTTTGAAGTGTCTTCCCTGACTTCTACTGACCAGAAAGGCGTCCGCTTCCTGGAAGGCCCTGCCCCTTACGCATTTCTCCTGTAGGAGTGTTTTTGTGTTTCTGTGCACTCAAGTATTTTCAAGGTTAAACATCTGTTCAGTACCCCCCTGTCCTGAAAACTCTGGAGCTAGGCTTTCCAATTGAAAATGTAAGACTTTTGAAAAGTAAACAACAGTGTGATCTTGGTGTGATCTAAGCTCTTATTTGGGCTTAGACACAAGCCATTGCCTTCCGGGGCACAAATAAGAGCTTTAGGGCAAGATCTGTCAAAAGAAGGCTGAGGAAGCGGCTCTCAGTGCGGGCCCCTCTATGGCAGCTGGTCCAGCGGCCGAGCGAGGCCAGCGAGGGAAGAGCTGCAGATGCCTGCTGGCCAGCACCCGATCACGCTACCCACGGCGGCCACGCTCCATGCCCGCGAGCGCCTCACAAAGAGAAAGGGCCCAGGAGCCTGGCCAGCGTCTTGTCAGCTGCCCGGCGGGCACCTCCGCCCTAGCAGGCGGCTCCAGTCCCTCTTGCAGATACTCTTGCCCCCGGGGCAGCTTCTCAAGAGCAAGTCGCCAGCTCAGCTGGAGACTGTTTCCAGGTGGAGCTGCTGTGGGAGACCAGGTGGGTGGCTACCTGCACTTTCCACTCTTGAGGCGGTCCTCTCCCAGCATCTTGCGACTTAACTGTCCCAGCCCCACAGTCTGTGCTTGGCCCTCACCCTATCTGGCTTCCCCAGGAGGCTCCCCAAACCACGCCTGCTTGGCTCTTTGTCATCTCTCCGAGGAGCCACTTTAATGGGGCTTCTACACGCTTCGCATGTGCTGCCGGCTCTCGGCTGACTCTCAAACCTTTAACCCTGGTCCTGGCCTTACTCCCAAGTCCCACATGGGCACTTTCACCTGCACGCTTGCCTGGACGGACCGCGCCCTCGTGCTGTTTTGTGTGGTCCAGGACCACACCATCATCTGAGAGCCTGCCAGAAAGACAGCCTCTTAGGCCACACCCCAGACCCACTGAGTTCACCTCTGTGTTTTAACAAAACATCTAGGCAGTTCGGGTGCACGTTTCAGTGTGAGAAGCTCTGGTAAGCACAGAGGAGTCCAATAAAGGGTCACACTGCTGTAATTTACTACCACCACCAACCGCCCCCCCCCCCCGCAACCCTCCAAACTGTCTCTGCTTCTCCCTCTCCCCACTTCTGTTAAATGACAACATCATCAACCTGAAGCCCTAGCTAGAAAGCTCAGATATTCACAATTGCTTCCTGGTCCTGACTCCAACATCTCCGAAGTGATCACCGAGTCCTGTTATTCTGACTTCAGAAGCATCTCACGGGCCCAGGCCTTCCTCAGCCCCACTGCACCTACCTGAACCGGGAACAGTAAGCTTTGTTTTACAAGGTCTGTCTCCCTGCTAGACTTGAGAGTTCTGTCAACAGGGCTGTTTTAGTCCTCTCTGACTCCCAACAGCGAGCACAGTGTCTGACACCACAGGCCTCAGAAAATTAGATGTTTGTTGCAACAAATGAATGAACAAACAGAGGGAAATAAGATACTTAAAAGTGTGTCAGATGGTAGGAACCAAAAGTGAATGCAAAAATTACGCACTGTTTCTTCTTGACTTGATAAAGTTGTTTCAGGAAGAAAAAAAGTATGTGGGAGAAGTGTGATGTGGCACAGATGGAAATATGGGAGGAGTTTTCAACAAAAATATTTCTAGCTTTTTCCCCTTCAATATGTAAACACGCTAACTTTCTATGAGGCCACTAATAGGTCCAAAGTCACCTCATGGGTCAGAGACCAAGCTGGGTGGAGTTTAAACCCAAGTCTTTACAGGGGGCTAGATGGTCATAAAGTAGGTGGGGACAGATAAGATGACTACAGATGAGCCCAGTGCCTGAGAGGGACAGGAATGTCACAGAGGGAGGGACAGCAGAAAGCTGGAAGGTGGGCTTCATTGTGGGGCTGGAGCTTCTGACTTCTACTTGGGAGAGTTTATTCATTACTCTGCCTCCAGGGTCTGGGAGGGCATCTTTGGTAAAAGAAAAATGCAACCGGGCCAGGAGGAGCCCAGGGAGCCTCTGTTCTAAGATCTCAAGCTGTAGACAAAGTCAACCACAACACTCCATGCTGCAAACAGTTTGAGGCGAGGTGTAAGTTGAAGGACCAAGGTCAAATGGCATGAGCCTCTCAGTGGCCTTACAGCTCTAGCCAACCAGATGGTCTAACTCCTAGGTCCTGTGGTGCCTAGCTCCGTGTCTTGCACAGAGAGTATGAGGTTCAATAAATACCTAATGATAAATGCCTTGAGTTGGGAGGCAAAGCAGCTGGGAAGCTGTAAGCCTGCCTTAGTCTCCAAGGGAAGCTCAGCCCCATGCCTGCATGGACTCCCGGAGCCTGTCTCTAAGTGTGTACGTAGGAGCATCTTGATGACTCACATTAATGAGGGAAGCTATGTACATGCCTGATGGTCAAAAACCGCTTATTCACAGAAACTGAGGCACAGGAAAGGGGAACCGTGCATCACTCTCAAGACCCCAAACTCTGCTTCTCGGTCCCTGAACCATTAATATATATGTCATCGTAGGAGCCCCTCCTGTCTTCCTCAGTGCAACTAGAAATATCAAGTTCCCTGGATATCGGCTCCTCAACATTCTAGCACTATGGAAGGGGATAATTCTGTCCCAAATCTAACAGATCATTCATTCACACAGTGACCTTTTACTGAGATCTTATCTTACTATGTGCCAAGAACCATTCTAGGGGCTAGGGATATGCCAGTGAACAATACAAAGAGCTCTGCTCTTTGGAACTTAATATTCTAAGGGAGGAGACAGACAATAAACAGCATAGTAGATTTGTAAATTACGGAGTTGTTAGAAAGTGATTTGTGCTATGAGAAAAATTAGCAGAGGGTAAAGGAGATGAGGAAGGTCGGGGAGGATGGGAGGTTATAGTTTTATTTTTATTTTATTTTTTTAAGATTTTATTTATTTGGGGCGCCTGGGTGGCTCAGTCGTTAAGCGTCTGCCTTCGGCTCAGGTCATGATCCCGGGGTCCTGGGATCGAGCCCCGCATCGGGCTCCCTGCTCGGCGGGAGGCCTGCTTCTCCCTCTCCCACTCCCCCTGCTTGTCTTAAAAAAAAAAAAAAAAAAGGATTTTATTTATTTATTTGACAGAGAGAGACAGCGAGAGAGGGAACATAAGCAGGGGGAGTGGGAGAGGGAGAAGCAGGCTTCCCACTGAACAGGGAGCCCGATGCGGGGCTCGATCCCAGGACCCTGGGATCATGACCTGAGCCGAAGGCAGACGCTTAACGACTGAGCCACCCAGGAGCCCCAGGAGGTCATAGTTTTAAATAGGGCACCAGGAAAGCCTCACTGAGAAGGTGAAGCTGAAGCAGACACAAGGGAGGGGAGAGAGTGAGGCCTACAACATCTGGGGGAAAAACATTCCAGCCTGAAGGAACAGCCAGGGCAAAGGCCCTCAGGCGGGAGCATCCTGGTGTGTACAAGGAACAGCAAGAAGGCCGGCAGGGCTTGTCTGTCATTCATTCATTGCTCATTCTTTCGTTCATTCATTCATTCATTCATTCATTTAACAAACATTTACTAAAGACCCATCCCTTTCCAGGCACTGAGTGGTGAAAACACTAGTAAGGTATGATCCCTACCCACGAGCTCATAAAGCTGGGGAGCAAGGAGGAGATAAAATGATCTTAAAAGAGGATTACACGCAGAGCAGAAAGACTCTGGCAGAGGTTAGGGACCTTACCCAACTTGGAGAGTCCACGGAAGCATAGGAAAGACCCTCAGGGAGATGCTTGGCTACACCTGGCAGGCCCCCAGCTCTTGTTTTGATGCTGCTGACAGTGCTAGCCACGTAACCTTGCTCCCTTGTTTTTCTTAGCTACAAAAGCCTTCCAAACACCAGATTTGTAAAGAGAATCTTTTAAGATGCAGATGTAAAGTGTTTGCCATGTCCAAGAGGGCCTCAGACTAAAAAGGTAAATGCCAGATGAAAAGATCTGGGAGAGACCATACGGGGGGGGGGGGGGGGGCAGCCCAGAGTGGCAATGAGTTAGGATGGAACCACAAACCCCAGGGTGTGTCCATTAGGGGTGACCATCATATCACACTCACACCTTCACGGCTTCATGCTGCCCTGGGTAGACTGTGCCTGCGTTTCCACGGAATTAGCAGCACCCCCTCCAGGGCTAGGGCTAGGGCTAGGGCTAGGGCTAGGGCTCGCGCTCAGGCTCAGACCACCAGCCTCTGTTAAGGAGACTCCAGTGAACTAAAATGTACATTTGGAGAATTCCACTCATCCGAGCTCTGGCCTGAAAGATGCTAGCTGTTTTCTCAGCTTCCTGAAGTGGTACTCCTTTTTACAAGATGAGTCCAAAGATGCCCCTGCCAAGACCCAGGAAGCTCCCACCGGACAAGAGCTCAGCCCTCCTGATCAGGGGCTGGGAAGCCTGGCCAAGCCGATCCATACCAGTTGGCTCCAGATCCAAGCTGAACGATGCAAACGTGCTTGCTGGGTGTGTCACCAGCAACCGTCCCAAAGACCATAGAGGTGGTGAGCAGGAAGCCGCCCTGGTGAGGCCTAACCAGGTTCCTGACCAAACAACATGGGAGAAGTCTTCAGGGCCAAGAGGCTGCAGGGTGGGGCTAGGGCACAGATCCTCACTTCTCTACTCCAGGATCGGCTACCTGGGAGAAACAGGTTCCTGGGCCTGCACCTGCAAAGCTCCCCCAGCACGGTGCCATCACCACCAGATGTCCAGGTCCCTTCAGTCTCTCTGCAATGAGGCCACCTTACCAGACTGTCTCCCACTTGGACTTCTATCACTCGAGTCCTTCTCAGTTCTGATGCTGAGATTCACTGTCTGTCCCTCTGAAAAAGGGAGGGTATCAGTATCCCACTCTGGCCCTGACCAGAGCATCTTTTCAGAGCAAACCGGGCAAGGCCTGCTCCTACCTATCCCACCCCATCACCACTGACCCATCCAGTTCCAGGCTCTCCCCTCCCCATCTGAGGCTTGCTCCCTGCTGGAGTGCCCTGGGCTAGCAGGCTGCCTTAGCCAGCAGGAGCTCTACCTATGGGGAAGGGAAGCAAAGTCCTGGATTTAAGATGTGCGCCCTCCCCTCCCCCATTCCTTTATAAAGAGCTTCCCTTTCTGCCTCCTCACTCCCTTGTAGCCTAGGAGGGTTTTACTCCATAATTGGCTTGTTTACTGCCACTAAGGACTTCTGAGTGGCAGAGGTGGGAGGAAAGTTTTGTTGGAAGTAAGGAAAGGGGTGTGTGCCCTGAGCTTTGAGGCTGATGAGTAAAACCTCCAAGTGCCTCTCTAACTACCTGAGAACTGGCCAAGAACCCATGTGAGAAAAAAAACACAAGGCACTGCAAGGCCAGCTGACGATTTCCAGCAGCAGACCACAGGAGGGAAGCTTATGTTTGGCGCCTGGGAAAAGACAGAACAATAACCAAAACTTGATCTGCTTGCTTCTGCAGAATAATCGAAAGCATTACTTGGCACTGTTCTGAGTGGGGAGCCAACCAGAGACCTCCTAATTCAGCTTCTGTGGGTTAGGAGCTCCAGAAACATCACTCTTGCTCAAAAACTTCCGAGAGCGCCAAGCTCCAAGCAAACGCGCCACCCTGGCTTCAGGTGCTTCCCAAGGCCCCAGATGACTCAGCCTCTCCCCACTGACCACCGAGCAGCAGACTCAAACCCAGCTCAATAGGACCACCTGCTGGGCCACAAGCACATCCTTTGCTTCCCCACTCAGGTGCCCTGCTCCTTGTGGGGCTCCCCCTGCCTGAGGCACAAGGTTTCAGGCTCTCCCTTCAACGCTCCCTCCCCCTGTGAAGGTTTTCCCAGGGCCCCAGCCCCTTCCCCACCTCACCCCAATCAGATGTGTGGCCCCACACTGTAATCTCCATGGCCTCTTTTAAGGCCTTACTCTGTCCTGCTTCAGTAGCTCCCTGAGGCCTTGCTCCATCCCTCCAAGTGCACCAGCGTGTCTCAGCTCTGATTCACCTGGAGCACAAAGCACAGTACCTGGCAAACGGCAGATGCTTATGAACTGTTCCTGCTGCCCCAAATGCCATTCACCTCAGAGGCACAGGAAGCGATGGGCAAAGGGACAGTCACACCAAAACACTTAAGACCAGCCGACACAAAACAGGCAAGGGAACGAGAAGCGTCACAAAGTCAGTTAATGGGGAGAGCTCCATCAGGCCTTACCCTTCTTGAACTCCTCCAGCATGGCATCCAACTTGGTGTCATGGAAGACGAAATGCACTGGGTGGTTATAGAAGCGGGTGATGGTCTTGAGGGGGGTGCAGTCATCAGGGTCCACGAAGGCCAAGTCTTTGACATAGAGAATATCTACAATATTGGACTGCTCGTCTTCAAACACGGGGATGCGGGTATAGCCGCTCTCCATGATCTCTGACATGGTATTGAAGTCCAGGATGGCATCGCTGCGGATCATGAAGCAGTCTTGGAGCTGGGTCATGATATCCTCCACGGTTTTGGTCCGTAGCTCCAGGGCACCCTGGATCATATTTAGCTCCTCTTTCACCAGGTCGTTATAGGGCTCCGTTACCTTCAACATCTCCATCAGCTTCTCCCGGTTGTAAACGGTGCGAATCTCCTGGCCCAAAACAAAATCCAGGAGCTTGCTGATGGGGAAACTGAGGGGGAAGGTGACTAGCATAAAGAATTTGGTGAGAATGATAGTGTTGGCACCCACAGCCAGGCCGTGTCGGGAGCACAAGGCCTGAGGTACGATCTCCCCAAAGATGACAATGCCAATGGTGGAAGAGGCCACCGCCATGAGCCCAGACCCGATGAGGTTGTCTAGAAGGATGGTGAGGGACGTGTTGACCAGCACGTTTCCCAGAAGCAGCGAGCAGAGTAAGTAGTTGCCCTTGCGCCGGATGGGCTCGATCTTGCGGGCATAGCGTCTCTCCTTCTGGGTGCCACAGTTCTGCACGATGCGCAGCTCCATGGGGTCCAGGGCCATAAGCCCCAGGTTGAGGCCAGAAAATATGCCCGACAGCACCAGCAGCACCATAATGAGGAGGATGTGCAGCCAGAGGGGCAGGAACCTCCCAGCCTCCTCCACCATGAAGAGCAGCGAGTCCTTATCGGTCCACCTCTGCCAGGGCCCATCCACCCCGGCCCGGGTGCACAATGCATACAGCTTCATGTTCTCGCTCCTCCGGAGGAACTTAGTGAGCACCACCAGCATCCCGGACGTGTTCCCGCGGCTCACGTTGACCAGCTGCTGGACGACCAGGTCCTTGGTGAGCTCGGGACAGTTGGTGGAGTTGTGGATGGCCTCGGAGTTGTCCACCTCGGTGAAGGAGATCAGGTTGCTGGAGATGGATCCCAGCCTCTGGCCGTACAGCCTCAGGTTCACCGTGCTGCCTTCGGACACGAAGATGATGCCATCCGCGTTCATCCCACACGATTTGTTGCAGCTCGCCAGCCTCATGCCCAGGATGGCGCCCCGCTGGGGGTCGCCCTGGCCCCGGGCCCCCCGCGCCCACATCAGCACCAGCAGCAGCAACGCCGCCAGGAGGAGGCGCCCTCGGGCCGGCCCGCCGCCCGGGCGCCCGCCCCCGCCCACCGGCGCCATGTTGCTCCGGCTCGGCCGCCGCCGCTCCCCGCGCCCCGCCGCGCGGCCCCGCTCCCGCCGCCGCTCCTGCCGCTTCGCCGCCGCCGAGCCAACTGCTCGGGCCGCCGGCCTGACGTCAGGTCAGCGCCCCGCCCGCCCCGCCCCGCCGACTCACGCCCCTCATTTGCATGGGAGACCCCGCCTCCGGGCGCGCGGCTCCAGTGCCCGCCCTTAAGGGGGTCCCGAGCTTAAGGTGGAGCGGCGCCTGAGCGCGGGAGCCGCAGGCGGACGCTCGCCCCGCCCTTCTCCTCGCACGCCCTTGCCCGCCGGCCTTTCCGGCCTGCTGGGCGTCGGTGCGGCCGGGTCTCCTGTGCCGGGCCTGCACGCGTGGCCTCGCCGTTCCTCTGCTGCAGTCTAGCAGGGCGTCGCGTGCTGGGCTCCTTCCCCAGAAAGCTGTTGCTTGGGGCAGGGTGGCCCTTCTCTGCAGGCACCTCGGAAGCAGCACGGCGTTGTGCCGGGGCGGGCGGGGGTGGGGGTGGGGGTGGGGGTGGGGGTGGTGGATGATTTTCCTGATATAAAGAAAGAAAAGGGGAACCTGAGGGTTGAGGCCTTCAGGTCCACCGGAATGGCACACTGGCCCTTGGAGACTTTTCTGGCCTGGGAGTTTTGTTGCCGACCTTGTCCCAAGGCCAGAAGTAGGTTCCCGGGGCCTAGCCCCCAGGCTGACACTCCTCGGCCACTGGCTACCTGATGGGAGGAGAATCTGGGGAACTAAGGATATAGAAGGTACTAGCAGATGGAAGCCTCAGGGTCTGGCCCAGGCTCTTCTCCTGCCATTTCCATTTAGGACACAAATATTGAGCACCCACTATGTGCCGGGTGGACGCTTGTTCCAGGCTCTGACAATGTAGCAGTGAATAAGCCAAAGTCCCTGCCCACTTTTTACAGTCAAGAGTAGAAACAGACCATCAACAAGTATCCTTTGAACAACCCTAAGAGGTAGTGTTATTTGTCCATATAACAGATGAAGAAATTGAACCTGGGCACAAATCGGAGTCCCCCCACATTGCTATTTTAAGAAGAGGCTTGTGTGACTGGTAAGGCACATTGGAGTGTCTTTCAGCTCTAAACTGGGGGTAAGAATAATAATAGGGCACCACCTCTCCAAGCTTACGGGAACAACTGGCCTAGGCATTGAACAGGACAGGAGAACTCTGAATGTTCTATGTAGCTGATGTTGTTGCCTGCCCTACGGGACCAAACCCCTAACCCCCAATTGTGGTGGTGACCAGCCAGCTGGGGCAGACACGTGAAAATGAGCTGAGAGGTGTGGCGCCAGGCCTAGCCCTGAAATGACTGCTTCCTGGAAGGCCCTACCTTGGTGTCAGTTAGCAACTATGAATTGAGCACTAAGCATTTAGGAGGTGTGGGGAAGACCACAGCCGCCTGCCCTGTCAAGGGGAAGGAGACAGACAAACGTCCTTACAATAATTGCAGAGGTGCACTGAGGGGAGAATCAGGTACCAGGTTGACCACTGGGTCTCAGAGCAAGTATTCTGCCAGCCCTGGAGACACAGAAGCCATTTTACTCTCTCCCTGCACAAACACTTGTGTTTTATTTTTCTCGTGGTATACTGCTTGCCAATAAAAGCAACAATCAATACCAGCCAGAAAGAGCCTAAGCAGAGAGGAACAATCAGGTACAGTGTCATGGGAGGGGACGTGGTGGTAGAGAGGCCTGATTTAGCTAAGTACTGTTAGCAGGGGTAGAGGGTCCTGCATACTAGGCCAGACTGAAGCAGTCCTTTGCAGGTAGGCACCTCACTTCCCATTCCACAGTGAGCATCTAGCAGGCCAGTTTGGTAAGGAACAGGAGCCTCGGGATGGGCACTGGCCAAGACAGAACAAAAGCAGAAAGAACCTTTGACTGGCTGTTCCCTCCCATCTCCACTGACCAGGAGGAACCATCTGCATCACCTCAGAGAAAGCCCAGCTCTCAGAGAGGCTTCTGCCCACCCCACCTCATCTCTTTCCAGCCAGCTTTAAGACTAAGGCCCTCCCCCATGGTACTTAGAGACTTTGCCATTCTATTATCGACTAATCGGCTATTTTTATTTTGCCCTTTTCAAACTGTCTGTGCTCACAGCTCTTTATGTATACACTGAGTCCAACGAAAAGCCAACAAAGCGAAGGAAAAAATAAGCTGTTGAGATACTTGGGTAAAAGTGGGAGGGGTGGTGAGGGTCTGGTAGGAAGAATTAGTTTCTGCTAAAGTTCATTTAATTCCACTCATCCACCATTGCATTCACGTGCATACTTAGATGAATAGAACAGACTCAACGGGGCCACTGGGTGGCTCAGTCGGGGTTAAGCGTCTGCCTTCAGCTCCGGTCATGATCCAGCCCCTTGGGCTCTCTGCTCAGCGGGGAGTTGGCTTCTCCCTCTCCCTCTGCTCCTCATCCCTGCTTGTGCTCTCTCTCTCTCTCTCTGTCAAATTAATAAGTAAAATCTTACCAAAAAAAGGGAAAAAAACAGATTCAATGAAGTAAAGATACAAAACTCTTTGTTGCCCACCCAGAGCCTTCAATCCAGCAGAGGAGACAAGAATCTCTCCACCAAAATTAAAAGCACTATAACTTGGGAAATGTCTGAGGAGGTATTTGAGGTCCAGACCAGTGTCCAGGTTCTTTCCCTGCCAGGTTTCTATCCCTGATGAGAGCATTTAACCTTTCCTCATCTGCAGAGTTAAACCTTTCCCACCGAGTGGAGGGGACAACATGGAGATGGAGGTCTATGTGTGTGAAGAGTCAGGAAGCCTGGACAAACGTGTGGCTTCCGTGCACCAGGCCATGAGAACTGTAGGAAGTGATGTGCGAATGAGAAGTCTGTCTCCTTTGAGGGTCAGACCTGTTTCTCGGCCCCATGGTGGAAGCCCTTATTCACCTGTCTCCATTCGCAAGTAAGGAGTTCGGTGAAGATCGGTCTCAGAGGGGTCTGATACCTGACTCCTGAGCAGCTCAAAGCACTCCATTCATGACTTTTGGACCTGACAGGTTTCTGGACTCTATGGCAGTATGTCCACACCCCCAGGGTTGAGCCCACGCCTTTCCGGTCCTGTGCAGGGAGACAGACTTAAAAGTCTATTGCCCCTTCTTTTGTACCTGGCATGGTGCTGATGCTGAGGATCCAGTGGTGAACAAGGTCCTGAATTAGTAACCTGGGACCCCTGGCACCACTCCCTACAGGCTGTGATCCTCCCAGGCTGCTTAGTCCTCTTCAACCTCTGGGTGCCCAAGATGGGGAGCTGCTGCTTCTTGGGCAGCAGCTCCCCATCTGCTGGTGGAGCTCAGAGCCTGTGGCCACCAGGGCCCCACAAGTCTCTCGGAGGATGCCCAGGTCCTGGGGTTCAAGAGCCTGGCTGGGGGCGATGCAGTGGCCTGTTCCCCAGCTGTCTGGAAGTCTGCAATACCCCTGAGCATTTGCAGGTTCTATCTGTGCTATTAAGTTGTCTGGGGAGAGAAGGGGCAGTCATCCCTCTGCAGAGGCACAGAGCAAGCATGGGATTAGCTGAGATGGTACCTTAGCTCAAATCCCAACTCAGGTCACCCCAACAGGTGGGGGCATGAGGACCTGGTGTCATTTTCTACCTGAGACAGACACTTCATTAAGCTGAGGAGGGGATGAAAGCATCAGATCAGGGGATCCAGGCCCATTAAAGGATGTGCCCGTGACAGGAAGTGGAATGCCAGAGCAGCAAAGGGGAGGAAGCATTTGTATTAATCGGGTTGGCTTCAAGGCTCCATGGCCAGAGGACAAATTGTTCTCCTTTGGGACAGGACCACAGCAGGCAGGATGCCCCGCCGTGGGGGTTCCGGCACAGCTCAGGAGGCACACTGTGGGGCTGGCTCTGCCAGGGATTGCCTGTGTGACCTGGGACTCTGGGACATTCTGGAGTGCTGAGTGAGGTGATGCCTGGCCCATGGTAAGAGCCCAATAAACATGATCCCTAACCATGATGGTGATGGACATGACAGGGCTAGGATTTTTGGAGGACACTCAGATTTCTTCAGCTCCATTGTGTCTCCATCCAACCCCATCCACTGTGTTCTTGTTCTTTCCCTTCCTTTCCTGCAGAGAGAGAAAATCCGTAGAGGATGGTGGGGAAGAAGAGACTAAACAAGACTACATCCTGGACTCCTTGGGCCTCGGGGCTAAGGGAAGAAAAGAGGCTGGGGCACAGGTAGAACCACTGGAGGTTAAGACAGGGGTCTGCGCAGTGCCTACGGGCTCTAGGGCTCAGGCTGCAAAAGCTGGCGAGTTGGGGAGAGGGAAGCCTATCACTGGGATCTAGGAGACCTGATGGCCCATGAGGCAAGGACTGCTGGGAAGCCCCCTGCTCGCAGCTGGGCCCCTGTGAGGAGTGCCAGGCAGTGCAGGGTCTGGGGGAGGCCCAGCGGGCCCAGGACTCTGCCTGCTCCCCTTTCTGCTTCCCTCCTCCTCTCGTGCACTGGAGCTCCCCCCCTCCCCCGCCATTGGCCACCCTCCCCCTTTCCCAGGACTGGCTACCCCAGCAAGCTTTTCCTTCTGCCTCCCAGAACACAAAGACCCTTTTTTTATGTTAAGAGATTCACTGTTAATCGCTGAAGAAAAATAAGGAAGAACAAGATAACAGGCACTGAGTATTTACAAAAGCTTAAGAACAAAGTTCCTGGAGTCATTGTCCTTCTGTTTCTGACCCTATTTCTTAGTTGGCAAATGGAAACAGGCCGTAGCAGAAATGCCCTGGGCTCTGTCCCTTATCAGCTGGTGAATTGGGGCCAAGTGCTTGACCTCTTAGGGTCTCAATTTCTCCATTTTTAAGATGGGGATCAAGAGACCCTTGTGTCGGACTAAAAGTACTAAATGAGCCCAAGTTTGGTAGCGCTGCTCCTAAATGTGTTTCTTTTCCTTCCCTCAGACTAGGACTTTCACATTACATTTCATTCATTTATTCATTCCTGTATCTTTATCTTTTTATTGGGCTTTTAAAATTACCAAAGCGGTACATGTTCACTGCCACAAATTCAAAGTATAGAATAGAAAACACATGGGCGCCTGGGTGGCTCAGATGGTTAAGCGTCTGCCTTTGGCTCAGGTCATGATCTCAGGGTCTTGGGATCGAGTCCCGCATCGGGCTCCCTGCTCCTTGGGAGCCTGCTTCTCCCTCTGCCTCTCTCTCTCTCTGTCTCTCATGAATAAATAAATAAAATCCTTAAAAAAAAAAAAAGAATAGAAAACACAGGGTCCCCTTCCTCCCCTATGCCACTGCCCAGAGATTGTTTTTCTGTAATCTGTCACCCTCTGCTTCTTCATTTTCTCCTTGTCCCCACTCTGCACTGGAGGCTATTTCCCACTGGGTTGAGAGTTCCTCAAGGACAAAACTATGTCATAGTCATCTCTGTATCCGGCATGCTTGGCATTCCATATGCATTTGTGGAATGAGTTGGATTTCCCTTAAAAAGGAGGTAGGAATAATCCTGTTGGGGGCCAGGAATGGGAAATGAGGAGGAAGCTTTTAGCCAGTAGCTTTATTTATAAAATTGCAACCGAGAAAACGGTCTCATGAAACTACATTTACCCCTTGATATAATTTCCACTCTAACCTACGTCTAAAAAAAAAAAGTCTGCTTTTCAACCAACTAAATTGATTTCTTGACTGATCTTCAATTTGAATAATACTCTCATGCATTGCTCATGGGCATACACTGGAATTCTCTTTTTTTTTTTTTTTAAAGATTTTATTTATTTGACAGAGAGAGACACAGCGAGAGAGGGAACACAAGCAGGGGGAGTGGGAGAGGGAGAAGCAGGCCTCCCGCAGAGCAGGGAGCCCGATGCGGGGCTCGATCCCAGGACCCCGGGATCATGACCTGAGCCGAAGGCAGACGCTTAATGACTGAGCCACCCAGGCACCCTGGAATTCTCTTTGGAGGAGCCTTAGGAGGGCTGGTGGGAGTTAGAATGTTCTCTGTGTGAATGACACCCACAACCACAGTGCCTGGCATAATCCACATGAGGCAATAAATCTCCCCAGGCAGATCAGTGAGGCAAGTGCCTGATTACTGAATCTTATTGTCTGCCAGAGTGGGAGACAGCCTTTGAGATTTTCATTCCCGAGTGTCCGGATTTCTGCAGGTTTGTCTAAAACAATTGCCGAGGCACCAAATAACCTGTGGAGCCTTTAACAACTGGCTCATCCCACACTGGGCCTTGGGGCCTTTATCTCCAACATGAGGGGATTAGGTCAGATAATGAGGTTCTATCCTTATTTAAATTCTCTGATGTATTAATTTTCCTAGGCAACCAAGAGAGGAAGGGAAAGGTGAAATCAACAAGATCAGTTGTAGTGGGCATCTGTTGCTCTGAGTTGTCCAGCTTCCTGTCCCCTTCTTCAGGGAACAGTACCTCCCTATACTCTGGAGACCTGTCCCACCTCCTTTCCCATGGGTTCTAGTGGGGACGGACAATGGACCAGGCCTGGACAAAAGTATCTCAGGCCCTGTCAATTGACCAAGGGTGGACAGGACACCAAGAAGGGCCAATCAGGAGTCTGGTGTGGGCTTTTATATGGGGAGAGGGTCCCTAACTGGAGATCAGAGGCCTCGAGCTCTCTGGGGCTATGTCTTCTCTCCCTGTTGACTGCAGTCTTTCTTTTTTTAAAGATTTTATTTATTTATTTGAGAGAGAGAGAGAGTGAGAGAGAGAGAGCATGAGAGGGGGAGGGTCAGAGGGAGAAGCAGACTCCCCGCTGAACAGGGAGCCTGATGTGGGACTCGATCCTGGGACTCCAGGATCAGGACCTGAGCCAAAGGCAGTCGCTTAACCACTGAGCCACCCAGGCACCCTGCAGTCTTTCTTTCTTAGCTTTACCATAGCCCTGTGAGAGGGGGGTACCATTATTCTTCTGTACAGATCAGAAAAGAGAGATTTGGAAGCTTAAGAAACCTGTTCAGGATCTCACAAAAATGGATTTCAATACTGTTCAAACCTGTCTTGACTCCAAACCTTCTTAACCCATGCATTGTGCTGCCCCTCTAAGGACTTGGGTTAAAGGAACAGAAGTGTAATCGGTTGATTGAGGAATCTCCACTCCGTGGGGCCTTAACATGACAATCTTGTAACCAATTTCTATCAAATTTCCCTTTACCCTTCCTTCTTGAGATCCTAGATGATCCCAGAGCTTTAGTGCGACTTTTAGTATTAGAAGTCCACTCAGGTTTATTAAGAACTCCTATCTCGTTTCTGGTTTACATCACTTACACCCCCTTCCTATCATCCAGGCTTGGGATCCAGTTTCTGCTCTGGGGACTTGGAGGGGGGGAAGGGCCTTGGTCAGCCTTCAGTCCTCCAATCACTGCAGCCAGTTTCAGGGTGGGGAGGTGTGCGTGTGCGTGTGTGTGTGTGTGTGTGTGTGTGTGGATGTGTCTGGTGTCCAGCAAAGGGAGTCATGTATTGGTTCTAGGATACTTCCCCTCTTCCTTTTCAGGGTCAAACTTCTCTAGTATCGGGGCCTGGTAGGGCAAGAGGGGAAGAAGGGTAATTTGTCTTTACTTAATCCAGCTTCTTGCTGTTAGGGGACACTTTGCCTGTCAGGCAGCCCCTCCTGATAGAGTCCTCCCAATGGTTGCAGTATAGACTGCCCAGGGCAGAACAGTAAGTGTACTGCCTGAGCAGAGGTTTGATTGTGGAATAAGATGCCAGTCTCTCTTCTTGCAGGACCCTCCAAATTTTCTTAGAGCACCTCCTTCGCTTGACTTTGAGAGGTATATCAGTTACCTATTGCTGCATAACAAATTACCCCTAGAACTTAGTGGCTTAAAATAGTAAGCCTTTATTAGGTCATAGTTTCTGTGGGTCAGGAATTAGGAAGCAGTTTAGCTGGCTCAGAGTTTCTCACAAACAGACGTCAAGATGTTGGCTGGGGCTGAAGTCATCTGAAGGCTTGGTTGGGGCTGGAAGATCCACTTCCAAGCTCACTCACATGGATATTTGCAGGAGGACTCAGTTCTTTGTCCCATGGACCTTTCATGGGGCTCCTTACAACATGGTAGCTTGCTTTGCCTATAATAAGTGATCCAAGATGGAAACCACAATGTTTATTATGACCTAGCCTTAGAGATGATAGACCACCACGTCTTCCTTATTCTATTGGTCCTATGGACCAAAACTGATACCCTATGGGAGGGGACTATCCACGAGCAGGTGACAGGGGTCAGTGGGAGCCATTTAGAGTCTGGCTATCAGAGTAGGTAAGGGAAAATCCTCTCTACTAAAGGCTAATCAATTGATAAACTTCCTCCGCCCCGACCCCCAACTGCTTTTCTTAAACATTGGGAATTTGGTCTTACTGGGATGATGGTTGGGGTCAGAGGGCCTGTTCTCTGCTTAGATGTCCAATAGACACATAAACCTAGTATCACTAAAATTAAAATACTGATCTTTCCTCCAAAACATTTATCTCCCACAATTTCACTTCTATCAGTATATGGCAACTCCATCTTTCCAGTTGCTGTGGCCAGAAAATCTTGGAGTCATCCTTTATTCCTCTGTTTCTCTTATGCCTCTGTCAGCTCCATCAGCAAATCCTGTTGACTGCACCTTGAAAATACTTGTAAATTCCAGCTGCCTCTCCCCACTTCTGCTGCCACCGCCCAGGCCCCAGGCACCTTCCTTTCTCACTTGGGTTACCAATATTCTTGGTCTCCTTGCTTCTACCCTTTCCTCCCTACAGTTTTTTTTCTCAAGCCAGCAGCAGAGTGGTCCTTTAAAAATATAAATTAGATTATATACCTCCTCTGATCAAAACCTTCCAGAGACTCCCAGTTTCTTTTAAAGTAACACCCAAAGTGGTGCCATTCGCCTACAAACGGGAGTTTGGTCTTTTTTTTTTTTTTTTTTTTTTAAGATTTTATTTATTTATTTGACAGAGAGAGATAGCA